>NC_057796.1:426472606-426769548 GCF_018294505.1 Triticum aestivum
GTCGGACGTCTGAGCGACATCACATAAAGGGCTTATATCAAAAGTAAATAACGAGAGTGCCACAGTCGGACGTCTGAGCGACATCACATAAAAGGCTTATATCAAAAAGTAAATAACAAGAATGCCACAGTCGGACGTCTGAGCGACATCACATAAAGGGCTTATATAACTCAATATTCCAGTAGCTCATGAAGTTAAATCATCTCAAGGAAATACTCAGGTACGAAATAATAAAATGGTTAGTCCATCCACAGGAATAACATTCAACCGGGTTTACCACTCAAGCTTGTTCACCGGGGATTTCCACTGAGACTGACACAAGGACTGACACTGAGACTCATATGGATACTGTTTGGATACATTGACCCAGGTCCTTGACCATGGACACGATGACTCGGAAGGTTTTGACTCTGCAGAGTTTGTACTCTTAACCACAGCCAACGGATTTCAGTAGTCACAAGGGACTAGTTCCGTTTACGGTATTTTAGGAGAAACGCGTCTAACCAGTACACACCCATTCCACATTCCGTTGCCAGGAATCACCCCAAGCAACGTTCAAGAAAAACTTTGAGACGGGGAGGCTACAACCTCGCGTAGCATGGGATCAAATTTATATCGCGCGCTCTAAGGGGTGCACCCCTCTCGGTCCCAACCGGAAACACCCATGCCCCCTGACCGGATGACTGGCTTTAATCCAGGGCCATGGAAACCTCATCCCGTCCTCTCTATTTGGTGTGTACAAGGAAAGAGGTTTGCAACTTACCAAACCGTATTCTTTGCAGAAAACATGTGGCAGCACGGAAGGGGACGAACGGTAACGTGGCTCGGTCCACGTTAACGCCGGAGTTCGTCGGATGACATAAGACTGGCATGCTACAACAATACCATCTTACTACCTCTCATGTTACCACATGATCAGGTCATCTCCCAACAAAAGATCACAGTAAACTTCGAAGCACACGGTTAGTTGCCTTGCATGCAACGTAACACTCACCGATGCCCATATGCCATGCACAAACTATTCAAGCAACCATGCAAAACACCCATCATATCAAAGGTTCAAACATGCTTGCCTGGTTCGGAGAAGTCGGAGTCTAGCTCGGGGAAGTTCGCGGCTCCGTCACCTCTTCCGGAATCTACGGTATAAAGAAACCGTGTACTAACGTGAATACCGTTGCGTGCATAAACATTGTTCCAAATTTTTTCCAAATTAATACTATAAAAAACTAGACAAAAATATAAGACTGACAAAAAAAGAATCAATCAAAAAGCATCTTTTGTTTAAAAGATATAAGGGTTTTAGTCCAAGGACTAATCTGTGATGAAACAGAAAAGATCCAGGGGCTTGGTTGAAAAATCAGAAAACGCTTCGGTACGAAATACGCCAGCCCAGAGAGAAAACGCACTTTGCCTGAAGGCGCCTTCAGAAAACGGTTCGAAGGGAAAAGAAAGAGAGGCTAACGGGGGGGTCCCACCCGTCAGGTTCAAATTCCAACAGAGCTCGCCGGCGCCCGAAGGCTGCGGTGGTCGCCGGCGTTGATCCACGGCGAGGCAGGGTGATCGGAGAGTACCTACGGGTTCAGGGTGTCCTTCCGCGTCGGTGGGTGGTGGACTTGACCGGCGGCGACCACCACGTCGACGGCGACCTTATCTCCGGCGGACGGTGGTTCGGGCGAGGGTGGAACTCTCCGGTGGGTGCTGCAAACTTCAAATTGGTGCGCGGGTCAGAGAGGTGGATGCACTAGGATGCTACTGGCATGGGTTGAGAGGCAGGGGTGCACGCACTGGAGTGAATCGTGCTGGATCCCGAAGCGGGTCGAGGCGGCCGGAGTTGGGGAAGAAGACTCCCTCGGGGTCTGCCCAGTGGCTTGGCATGGTACTTGTGAGGTGTAGGGCTGGTGCGAGTTCGAGTTCGAGCTCGGGACCTCCTTTTATAGGCGATCCGAGGAGGTGGCCGTGAACGGGATAACGCCGGCGAGCAATTACGGCGAGGCAGAGGTCGGGCAGGAGATTTAGGCGACTTGGCATCATCGTGGTGGTTCACTGGCACCGTTTCTCCGCTAATACCTCGGCCGGATTGGGGTAATGCTCTGGTCCTCGACGGAACGGCCGTACGGGCACGACGGCGGCAGGGAGCGCGCTCCGTGCCTCCCAGTTCACGACGACGGCTCTGCAGCATGCACAGAGGAGAGGACGGCCACACGATGGCCTCTGGTGGCTTGGGCGGTGCTGGACGGCGCCGTCCCACGCTGCGCCTCTCTGGCAGCCGCAGCGGGCGCTGCTGCCGCCGCGCATGGGGCACTGCACCTCGGCCAGCTCGCCGCCGACGTCCGCAAGTGTCCAGGCGATCGTGCGGCGCAGGGATAAGAAGGAGGAACAGGGCGCAAGGTGCCACTGCGGCTACTGGCGAGATCGAGGTAAGTTTCTGAAGAGAACGACACTGGCTTCTAAAACTGTTTACTGAATCTCTGAATTTCGACAGTAACAGTGCCCTCCAGGTGTTCGACGATATGATTTGGGCACGAGGAAGATATTTCTGGAGCTGGGGCTTGGTGAGGTGACCTCTTGATGCATCCAGAGGCTGCCTGAATTTTCTCAGATTTTTAGGAGAAGGAAACAAATGAATTTCACCAAATTTTGCAAATATGGCCCAAACTTGCAGCAAGTACATTTTGAAAATTTTGAACTGGAGACCAGTGGATCTTCCTGGATCTTGGTTGAGGGTTCTAAGGACTAGCCAGGGAAATTTGTTTGGAGGCAAAACTCAAAGGAGAACTAGTGGTTCCTTTGTAAATCTCCAATGGTCAAAATAGAGGACAGAAAAAGTTTTTGATTAGAATTAAATGGAGATAAAATCATGGGGGAGTTCAACTTGCTGGATTTGAAGTTTATCTTGACACAAAGTGGGCAGATGGCTTTTGGGAGGGGATTTCCACTTATGTCATGGCAAGAGGGAAAATTTGAAAGGGAAAGGATCACTCCATATGCCATAGGGCCATTATAAAAAGAAAAGATTTCCAAACACTTTTCCACTGAAAAACATTGGTGTTGAGTAAACACAAGATGAAAAACCTCCAAGACCAAAGATCAAGTTTTGGATGAACTCAAGGAAAATACTTGCCATAAAAGAAAAAAAATTTGAGAAGGAGAGTCCTTTAGAAGAAAAATTTAAATAACCTCCTTCAACTCAAATAAAGATTTTGATAAAGCCAAATAAAATTCTTTTGGGTGTCACACCATCTTACTGAAAACGAGGCCTTTCAGTCATCTTGCCCATGTGGTATGATTTGCATGTCTCAAGTGATTCAAAATCAAGTGAGTCCAAACGATCCATCTGTATGGACTTTCTTCATGCATATATACTAATAGACATGGTTCGCATGTCTCAATCTTTTCAGAAACGAGTGAGTCCAAAGATCCATCAACATGGAGCTTCTTCATGCGTTTTATACCAATATGACTCAAGTGGCAGTGCCACAAGTATGTGGTACTATCTTATATCTTTTGGCATGAACATGTGTATCACTACGATCGAGATTCAATAAACCATTCATTTTAGGTGTAAGACCATTGAAGGTATTCTTCAAATAAACAGAGTAACCATTATTGTCCTTAAATGAATAACCGTATTGCGATAAACATAATCCAATAATGTCTATGCTCAACGCAAATACCAAATAACAATTATTTAGGTTTAACACCAATCTCGATGGTAGAGGGAGCATGCGATGCTTGATCACATCAACCTTGGAAACACTTCCAACACATATCGTCATCTCACCTTTAGCTAGTCTCCGTTTATTCCGTAGCTTTTTATTTCGAGTTACTAACACTTAGCAACCGAACCGATATCTAATACCCTGGTGCTACTAGGAGTACTAGTAAAGTATATATTAATATAATGTATATCCAATATACTTCTGTCGACCTTGCCAGCCTTCTCATCTACCAAGTATCTAGAGTAGTTCTGCTTCAGTGGCCGTTCCCCTCATTACAGAAGCACTTAGTCTCGGGTTTGGGTTCAACCTTGGGTTTATTCACTAGAGCAGCAACTGATTTGCCGTTTCATGAAGTATCCCTTCTTTCCCTTGCCCTTCTTGAAACTAGTGGTTTTACTAACCATCAACAATTGATGCTCCTACTTGATTTCTACTTTCGCGGTGTCAAACATCGCCGAGTTTCTCAAGGATCATCATGTCTATCCCTGATATGTTATAGTTCATCACGAAGCTCTAATAGCTTGGTGGCAGTGACTATGGAGAACCATCACTATCTCATCTGGAAGACAACTCCCACTCGATTCAAGCGATTGTAGTACTCAGACAATCCAAGCACATGCTCAACGATTGAGCTTTTCTCCCTTAGTTTGCAGGCTTAAGAAACTTGTCGGAGGTCTCACACCTCTTGACGTGGGCACGAGCCTAAAATCCCAATTTCAGCTCTTTGAACATCTCATATGTTCCGCGACGTTTCAAAATGTCTTCGGTGCCTCAATTCTAAACCGTTTAACATTACGCACTGAACTATCACGTTGTCATCAAAACGTGTATGTCAGATGTTCGCAACATCCACAAACGACGCTCGAGGTTCAGCACACCGAGCGGTGCATTAAGGACATAAGCCTTCTGTGCAACAATGAGGACAATCCTCAGTTTACGGACCCAGTCCGCATAATTGCTACGATCAACTTTCAACTAAATTTTCTCTAGGAACATATCTTAGTAGAACTAAAGCGTAAGCTACGACATAATTTGCAAAGACCTTTTGACTATGTTCATGATAATTAAGTTCATCCAATCAAATTATTTAATCAACTCCCACTCAGATAGACATCCCTCTAGTCATCTAAGTGATACATGATCCGAGTCAACTAGGCCGTGTCCGATCATCACATGAGACGGACTAGTCATCATCGGTGAACATCTCCATGTTGATCATATCTACTATACGACTCATGTTCGACCTTTCGGTCTCTTGTGTTCCGAGGCCATGTCTGCCATGCTAGGCTCGTCAAGTCAACCTAAGTGTTTCTCATGTGTAAATCTGGCTTACAACCATTGTATGCGAACGTTAGAATCTATCACACCCGATCATCACGTGGTGCTTCGAAACAACGAACCTTCGCAACGGTGCACAGTTAGGGGGAAGACATCTCTTGAAATTTTAGTGAGGGATCATCTTATTTATGCTACCGTCGTTCTAAGCAAATAAGATGTAAACATGACAAACATCACATGCAAATCATAAAGTGACATGATATGGCCAATATCATCTTGCGCCTTTTGATCTCCATCTTCGAGGCGCGGCATGATCACCTTCGTCACCGGCATGACACCATGATCTCCATCATCATGATCTCCTGTCACATCCTAGATAGTTCATGCATTAGAGTGTTGCATCATGTTTCTTTTTTCCAGAAACTTGAAATGGGGAAGACAGAAACCCCAGCACCCCCCTGTTAACAACTAGGGTTTACTAAAAATAATTTCAATGAACCTGAAATGCCCTTCTAAAATGTTCATCATCTCTGCCTTGTTCTTAAACCACTGCCAAAAGTGATGCACAAATTTCTAGGACATCTTAAGTTCACTGGATTAATCCAGTAGCTATTTGATTTTGGGCATTTAAATAATATAAAACATTTCAAGTGCTCAAATAATTCCAAACTAAAATGTTCCATGCCATATAAATTCTAAACAGTGGCCATGTGCATTTTGGTGATTTTAGGAGATGCCTAAGTATTTTAATAATGCAACAAACTTACAGAAAAATAGAAAAACAATTTAAATAAGAAAGAGAGAGAGAGAGAGAGAGAGAGAGAGAGAGAGAGAAAGGCCAGAGGCCACCTACCTGGCGCCCACCCACGGCCCAACTGAGGCCCAGCCCACCCGGCGGTGCCAGTCATCCCCCACCTCTGCCAGTAGGCAGAGGAGGGACACCGCGACGCCGCTGCGCGCGCCACGGCGTCACCTGCTTGCCTCCCGCGTCTCTGGAGGATCTGGACGACGCCCACATCGCCCGCTCGACCGCCCCGACACCTCATTCCCCCTGCTTCTCTCTCTCGCCCTCTCCTCGCCATGGCCGAAGCCGTCACGCCGACGTAGTCGCGCCCACCGTGCTCCCCTCGCCTCCCCGACGTGTCCACGAGCATCGCCACGCTGCCCACGTTCCCTCCGTCGACTCACACCTCGCCGGAAGCCCTGCTCCATCGTCACGGCGTCGTCTTCAACCTCTCGGTCGCCGAGATCGCCGGCGACCTTCCGTCATCACAAGTCCCTCCCCGAGCTCGACGAGGCCACCGCTGCACTCACGGTGAGCCTCTCCATCTAACCCCGCTCTCCGTTTCCTACCCGGTACGCCGTAGACGCCGCTTCGCGGACGTCCGAACGCGCCACCGCCGAGCTCGTCGCCGGCGCCACTCCGGCCACTCCCCGGCCGCGCCACCCCCACGGTTGGATGCGGACGAGCGTCCCGCATCTGTTACTTGCTGCGGTAGCTGAACCCATTTATCCTCTGCATGACCTGTCATTGCCACAGTAAATAGATGAAACCCACTAGCGTGAGTAGGAGTTGTTTGAGCCCTAATGTGCCTACTCATTCATGATTGTTTGTCATGCCTGCTATGCTTAGAGTTGTGTCAGGTCTGATTCATCGGGGATGAATTGGAATGGTGATGAACATGTCCTACTGTGTGTGAGCTTAGTGTGTGAACACGATTTGGTAAAGGTAGCGGTGAGAGGCCATGTAGGAGTACATGGTGGGTTGTCTCATTGAAGCCATCCTCAGGAACTGAGTTCTGTGTTTGTGATCCATGATACAGTTACTACCACGCATTGGGCCCAAAACCAATGGACCCTCTCGGCTTCTTAATCACCCTTGTCCTCTGTCCAGGAGTTGCACGTAGTTTCTGGTGTTTGTAGTAAGCTGGAGGCCGTGGACAGCGCTGACCCGAGGGGTGGGCTGTGACGCGGTAGGCTCGTGGCCCGGTGTACCGAGTCGCCCGTTTGGTGTCTCGGGAACCCTGCACACATCGTTCGGGGCCGTATGTGGAATCCTCAGCCGGACTCCCTGCGGATGGAACCTGAATAGGCGATATACCTGGACTAGAGACTTGAGTGTTTAGGTAGGCTGTGGCCGACACCCTCGCTGGGCTTCCGCTTGAAGGTTGCCGAGTACATGTCGTGTAAACGGCGGTAAGTGGTGAGAGCGTGTGTGACGAAGTACACCCCTGCAGGGTTAACATCATCTATTCGAATAGTCGTGTCCGCGGTAAAGGACTTCTGGGTTGCCTATAACAGTTCATAGACAAGTGAAAGTGGATACTCTAAAATGCACAAGATAAGCGTGAGTGCTATGGATGGCGTCCTCGTAGGGAGACGGGAGCAAATCCATAGTGGTGTATTGATATGGTAAATATGTGGACTCGTGTGCGCCACCTCAAAAGAGTTACTTGCAGTCGTAGTTAGGATAGCCACCGAGTCAAAGCTGGCTTGCTGCAGTCAAACTCCACCACCCCCTTTGTTGATACCGATGCATATGTAGATAGTTCTGATGTAAGTCTTGCTGGGTACATTTGTACTCACGTTCGCTTATTTTATGTTTTGCAGAGAGACGTCAGTCTCGCTAGTAGTTCCGTGTGGACTTCGACGTTTAGCTTGATACCTCAGCTACGATCTTGTGCCCTCGACAGGATCTGGTAGATAGTCAGGCTTCTCAGCCTTTTTCATTTGTAGATGTCTGTACTCAGACATGTTAAGCTTCCGCATGTGCTTTGACTTGTATGCTCTGAATGTTGGGTCATGAGACCTATGTTTGTAATATCTCGCTCCTCGGAGCCTAATGAATAAATACTTGAGTCGTAGAGTTATGTTGTGATGCCATGTTGTATTTACACATATCGAGCATATTGTGTGTATGATTGAAATGCTTGGTATGTGTGGGATCCGACAACCTAGTTGTTTATCCTTGGTAGCCTCTCTTATGGGGAAATGTAGTCTTGTGCTTCCATGAGCCATAGTAGTCCGCTACAGCCCGGTTCACCGGAGTCCTGCTAGCCCAGCACTACTGCTCCGGAACACTTGACTGGCCGGCATGTGTTTCACTTCCTTCCTGTGTCTGTCCCTTCGGGGAAATGTCACGCGGTGACATCCGGAGTCCTGCCTAGCCTGCTACAGCCCGGGTTCCCTGAGTCATGTTAGCCCAGTGCTACAGCCCGGATTCACATGCTGCTGACCGACATGGTCGATGTTGATTCATGTATGCCTGTCCCCATAAGTTAGTGCCACTTTGGGTTCACGACTAGCCATGTCGGTCCGGGTTCTCTGTCATATGGATGCTAGCGACACTATCATATACGTGAGCCAAAAGGCGCAAACGGTCCCGGGCCATGGTAAGGCGACACCCATGGGAATACCGTGCGTGAGGCCGCAATGTGATATGAGGTGTTACAGGCTAGATCGGTGTGACTTAGAATCGGGGTCCTGACAGCGTTGGTATCAGAGCCTGACTGCCTGTAGGATTACCAAGCCAAACTGGTCGAAGTTGAGTCTAGAAATGCTTTAGTTATATAAGGGAATTGATTGTGGAAGGGAACGTAAGGCTCTTTTTACTCCTTTACCTTATGCCCTTCTGATCTGAGTCACCCTCTTCTTTTCTGCGGGGATTAAGAACTAGGTTACTCATCTTCTATCAGGATCACGTGTTACTAATCCGTAGTAACTTATAGGATTGTTGGTTACAAGCCCCAGTTTAGTTTCTACTATTTCCGTGTGTTCATAGTTGGTCTCGGAACCTTGATATTGTGCTTCTAAGTGGTTATGCCACCATTTTTTCAGGATGTCTCAAATCCTTTGAGCATTTACAGCCGTTATGCTATCCGAGTCATCCCAGGCTTCTAAATAATCTGATGCATTTGCAAATCCCTTCTTTCCGTTCTCGATGTTCCTTTGGGCCAAATTAACCACACTAATCGTTGAGTTGAGGTACTCTGTTGCCTTGACATATATGTTGGAGTTATTATTATGACCCTATGTGTTTTAGAGAACCACTCAGTAATCTAGCAATGCTTTGTATCCCCAGTGTGATGATTCTGGCCATTATTCTCGAAAGCATCCCGTGATGCCATTTAGTTAGTAGACATTCTATTTCTGGGTTCTTGAACCCAAGATTCACTCTACTTAACTCGTGTAGATAGTGTTTGCTCGTTCCTTTAGGTTATTAGTAACCTTTGCATTAGTCCTCAAGGTCCGTGGTATTTCCTTCTTCCAAATACCATGAACCATTAAGGCAGAAGTTCTTTGAGCCAATCTCACAATCAGAGTACTCTTGAGGAGTTCTCCATTCATAATTGTGATTCTGCCAGTTCCACCTTTCTGCATGGGTTATCTGGAAGAAACCTGTTGAACTTGGTTGGACATATTAATCTATGCATCCACAGCTTAGAAAATCATATGTTCTTTGAGTTGTCCCTCATTAGTTGTTCTCTGACCTTCGACTATCAATTTGTAGTCAGGAGCAGTCGTGCATTCGTGTTATCGGTGCCTATTATTCTTGTGGTCTGTCAAGCCATTCTAATCCGGAATGACTAGGAGAAACAAACTCCAGTACCTCATCCATTTCTTGGACTGGTCAAAGTAGTTGTATCTCACGGATCAAAATGCCAATCCAGCTTTTGATTCTGTTCTACCCCGAAGTATTGCCCTCTTGATGTCAGGAATGTCATGAAAATTGCACCAACTCTTATGCATTCTTGATGCAGTGATACTCCTCGCCATCATCATTCATTTCTTGGTCCCGTGTTGTTGCAACCGGAATGCCGACAAGTGAACCATGATGTGTGAAATCAATACTCCTAGCAACCGTGTTGCTTGGTAGCTAATGGACATTAATATCATTCTTAGCGTGTTGGTTATTGAATCACTATACTAGGACTGATCATGCTACCTTGTTCTTATTCTGGTGCACTCTTCGATCATTGAGTTAGGATTGAATCCCTTGTTTATTCGATCATATCGTCCTGCCCTTAAAAGCAAGATTGTTCTCGAGCTTAGTAACATACCGGTGGATCGTGATTTCCCGAATATCTTCTCGGAAGTATCACCAGGTCGTCACCTGGCCGCTATGTTGAGTTGTGAGTAAGTTGGTTTTCTGTAACCACCCCTTCTCCAAGAATCTGTGTTGGATACCCTTGAGCTAGTTGGTTAAGCCAAACAACAACTTGGAGAGTTAGAAGATAAAAGCTTGCCTGGCTTAGCTCATTTTAAGGGATATCTTTTTGTGAGTGTGTTGAAGAAAGATGATATCTTTATTGACTGATCCTCGTGTCAATTGATTGGATCTATTGTCTTACCCAAATCTTTGATTTGCGTATGGGCTATCATCAAATCAAGTCAGAACCAACGATATGCATAATGTTGTCTTACTCGTGGTTGATCCCTAGAGCATACACCATTACATCCTTGGGTCTGACCAATCCTATCACTTGTTCACATAAATATGGAATTCCATCTCAATGGAAACCTGGATGAGTTGTTGTTGAGCCCATCAGCAACACTGCTACCTTCTCCATGACTCGTTTTGAACATCCAACTAGTATTGGAAACTTTATAAGCATTATCTTCGTGTTCCATTCATGAAGCATATGTTGGATGAAAGAAGTGACTTCCTCTAATTCATGTGCATTAGATGCAAGTTGCCGCCGTGAATTCGAGAAAGTTTGTTTTGCTTCCTCTGGAATCATCCCAAGTCAGTCATGCATACGTGCGAAGTATTCTGTGGTCTGGAGACTAGCAACCTCCATTCTATATGAATCCCTAGCACACCAAGCCACCAACTGATTTGTTCAAGGAGAAGAAGTTCCTTCATAAGAGCTAATCATATGACTTATGCAAGGACTTCGTTATCTGCGATGATGGTTCCCCTCCTGAACTCGGTAGTGTTTTATTATAAGACTACCATGTGATCATGCTTGTCTGGGACAACGTGCTCACATGTATGTAGCACAACCAGCTCATGTTTTGGAGCTTGCTATCGTAGTTCATCCCCTGAGAATCTCGCAACATCATCTCGTCGATTTGTGTTGCAAACTTTCATTTTTCCTTCTAGACTTGATGAGTCTGGAATATCCTGACACCAACCAGATCTGAATCTCAGGCAGACATGATGGTTGGAGCGTTTCCCAAGAACTATAATATTGGTCTCTCTATAACCCAGTAAGGTGGATGTCGTGGCCAGCACACCCAGCCGGAAGATCTATTATTATAGTATCTTGATTGCTAAAGTTGGCCACCTTCCCATAAGGATTTCGTAGGATTCTACTTCCGTAGTTATTCCTTATGGATTCTTGTGCTCCCGAAGTCCGACCTTTTACTTGATGTTCTATGTACCAAACCATTTTAATAAATGGGTTGCACTAGCACATCAAGGAGAACATTAGAAGCGGAGTGCTAAATGTCTCTCGGTCGATCATTCAGATTTCGTCCCCTTGGCCTCGCTAAGGTGAAATCCGAGAAGGTGTTATCTTCCTTTACATCTGCATCATCCATCACTATTCATCATCGTAGTATGTTGTGTTGCCAGGATCCTGGACACGGATGTTGGTAGAACCTTGATGAATATGGAAATGCTCAAGTTCTTGAGAGCACGCGCAAGCAAATCATCCCTTGCGTTGTCTTCAACAAGGTAGTTCACATCATCCATTCTAGTCCGAGTATGCCATTCCTTCGAACTCCGCCAAACGATTGCTGTGATTTGCCTTAGGCTGATATAAAGATTCTCAATGATATCTATATCAAAGGTAATTCTTTTTGCCACTTAAGGTAATAATTCTACAAGTCACCTTTCCCAAGGTGCCCCGTTATGGAATCATGGCAATTTTCCTTGCTGCTTTGAAACCCTCATCAAATTGTTTCTTCCGCCCCTCCTGATGCATGTTTTGCCTCTCAGCTCCAGAGATGTTTCTATCTCATTCCGTGAATTGATCTTGTGGTCATTAAGATGATCCTAAGTTGCTCGAATCTCAGAAAGATCGGTTCTTCTAAAATTCTCTCTCTCTATTCGTTGTTATGTTGGATGTAGTTCTCAAAGCAAGACGTCGAGATCAAGGTGATGCAATGAATCAACATCTTCGAGAAGAGAAATTGGATCATGAAGATTGTGTTAGTTTGTGTCCCCTCTGTCTTCTTACCTCACGTCTTGAATCTCGGGACGAGATTCTTGTTTAGTGGGGGTGAGTTGTCACATCCTAGCTAGTTCATGCATTAGAGTGTTGCATCATGTTTCTTTTTTCCAGAAACTTGAAATGGGGAAGACAGAAACCCCAGCACCCCCCTGTTAACAACTAGGGTTTACTAAAAATAATTTCAATGAACCTGAAATGCCCTTCTAAAATGTTCATCATCTCTGCCTTGGTCTTAAACCACAGCCAAAAGTAATGCACAAATTTCTAGGACATCTTAAGGTCACTGGATTAATCCATTAGCTATTTGATTTTGGGCATTTAAATAATATAAAACATTTCAAGTGCTCAAATAATTCCAAACTAAAATGTTCCATGCCATATAAATTCTAAACAGTGGCCATGTGCATTTTGGTGATTTTAGGAGATGCCTAAGTATTTTAATAATGCAACAAACTTACAGAAAACTAGAAAAACAATTTAAATAAGAAAAAAAGAGAGAGAGAAAGGCCAGAGGCCACTTACCAGGCGCCCACCCGCGGCCCAGCAGAGGCCCAGCCCACCCGGCCGTGCCAGTCATCCCCCACCTCTGCCAGTAGGCAGAGGAGGGACACCGCGACGCTGCCGCGGGCGCCACGGCGTCACCTGCTTGCCGCCCGTGCCTCTGGAGGATCTGGACGACGCCCACGTCGCCCGCTCAACCGCCCCGACACCTCATTCCCCCTGCTTCTCTCTCTCGCCCTCTCCTCGCCATGGCCGAAGCCGTCACGCCGACGTAGTCGCGCCCACCGTGCTCCCCTCGCCTCCCCGACGTGTCCACGAGCATCGCCACGCTTCCCACGTTCCCTCCGTCAACTCACACCTCGCCGGAAGCCCTGCTCCATCGTCACCGCGTCGTCTTCAACCTCTCGGTCGCCGAGATCGCCGGCGACCTTTCGTCGTCACCAGCCCCTCCCCGAGCTCGACGAGGCCACCGCTGCACTCACGGTGAGCCTCTCCATCTAACCCCACTCTCCGTTTCCTACCCGGTACGCCGTAGACGCTGTTCCACGGACGTCCGAACGCGCCACCGCCGAGCTCGTCGCCGGCGCCACTCCGGCCACTCCCCGGCCGCGCCACCCCCACGGTTGGATGCGGACGAGCGTCTCACATCTGTTACTTGTTGCGGTAGTTGAACCCCTTTATCCTCTGCATGACCTGTCATTGCCACAGTAAATAGATGAAACCCACTAGCATGAGTAGGAGTTGTTTGAGCCCTAATGTGCCTACTCATTCATGATTGTTTTTCATGCCTGCTATGCTTAGAGTTGTGTCAGGTCTGATTCATCGGGGATGAATTGGAATGGTGATGAACATGTCCTACTGTGTGTGAGCTAAGTGTGTGAACACGATTTGGTAAAGGTAGCGGTGAGAGGCCATGTAGGAGTACATGGTGGGTTGTCTCATTGAAGCCATCCTCAGGAACTGAGTTCTGTGTTTGTGATCCATGATACAGTTACTACCACGCATTGGGCCCAAAACCAATGGACCCTCTCGGCTTCTTAATCACCCTTGTCCTCTGTCCAGGAGTTGCACGTAGTTTCTGGTGTTTGTAGTAAGCTGGAGGCCATGGACAGTGCTGACCCGAGGGGTGGGCTGTGACGCGGTAGGCTCGTGGCCCGGTGTACCGAGTCGCCCATTTGGTGTCTCGGGAACCCTGCACACATCGTTCGGGGCCGTATGTGGAAACCTCGGCCGGACTCCCTGCGGATGGAACCTGAATAAGCGATAAACCTGGACTAGAGACTTGAGTGTTTAGGTAGGCTGTGGCCGACACCCTCGCTGGGCTTCCGCTTGAAGGTTGCCGAGTACATGTCGTGTAAACGGCGGTAAGTGGTGAGAGCGTGTGTGACAAAGTACACCCCTGTAGGGTTAACATCATCTATTCGAATAGCCGTGTCCGCAGTAAAGGACTTCTGGGTTGCCTATAACAGTTCATAGACAAGTGAAAGTGGATACTCTAAAATGCGCAAGATAAGCGTGAGTGCTATGGATGGCGTCCTCGTAGGGAGACGGGAGCGAATCCATAGTGGTTTATTGATATGGTGAATATGTGGACTCGTGTGCGCCACCTCAAAAGAGTTACTTGCAGTCGTAGTTAGGATAGCCACCGAGTCAAAGCTGGCTTGCTGCAGTCAAACTCCACCACCCCCTTTGTTGATACCGATGCATATGTAGATAGTTCTGATGTAAGTCTTGCTGGGTACATTTGTACTCACGTTCGCTTATTTTATGTTTTGCAGAGAGACGTCAGTCTCGCTAGTAGTTCCGTGTGGACTTCGACGTTTAGCTTGATACCTCAGCTACGATCTTGTGCCCTCGGCAGGATCTGGTAGATAGTCAGGCTTCTCAGCCTTTTTCATTTGTAGATGTCTGTACTCAGACATGTTAAGCTTCCGCATGTGCTTTGACTTGTATGCTCTGAATGTTGGGTCATGAGACCTATGTTTGTAATATCTCGCTCCTCGGAGCCTAATGAATAAATACTTGAGTCGTAGAGTTATGTTGTGATGCCATGTTGTATTTACACATATCGAGCATATTGTGTGTATGATTGAAATGCTTGGTATGTGTGGGATCCGACAACCTAGTTGTTTATCCTTGGTAGCCTCTCTTATGGGGAAATGTAGTCTTGTGCTTCCATGAGCCATAGTAGTCCGCTACAGCCCGGTTCACCGGAGTCCTGCTAGCCCAGCACTACTGCTCCGGAACACTTGACTGGCCGGCATGTGTTTCACTTCGTTCATGTGTCTGTCCCTTCGGGGAAATGTCACGCGGTGACATCCGGAGTCCTACCTAGCCTGCTACAGCCCGGGTTCCTGGAGTCCTGTTAGCCCAGTGCTACAGCCCGGATTCACACGCTGCTGACCGACATGCTCGATGTTGATTCATGTATGCCTGTCCCCGTAAGTTAGTGCCACTTTGGGTTCACGACTAGCCATGTCGGCCCGGGTTCTCTGTCATATGGATGCTAGCGACACTATCATATACGTGAGCCAAAAGGCGCAAACGGTCCCGGGCCATGGTAAGGCGACACCCGTGGGAATACCGTGCGTGAGGCCGCAAAGTGATATGAGGTTTTACAGGCTAGATCAGTGTGACTTAGAATCGGGGTCCTGACATCTCCATCATCGTGTCTTCATGAAGTTGTCTCGCCAACTATTACTTCTACTACTATGGCTAACGGTTAGCAATAAAGTAAAGTAATTACATGGCGTTTTTCATTGACACGCAGGTCATACAATAAATTAAGACAACTCCTATGGCTCCTGCCGGTTGTCATACTCATTGACATGCAAGTCGTGATTCCTATTACAAGAACATCATCAATCTCATACATCACATATATATAATTCATCACATCCTTTTGGCCATATCACATCACATAGCATACCCTGCAAAAACAAGTTAGATGTCCTCTAATTGTTGTTGCATGTTTTACGTGGCTGCTATGGGTTTCTAGCAAGAACGTTTCTTACCTACGCAAAAGCCACAACGGTGATATGCCAATTGCTATTTACCCTTCATAAGGACCCTCTTCATCGAATCCGATCTGGCTAAAGTGGGAGAGACAGACACCCGCTAGCCACCTTATGCATCAAGTGCATGTCAGTCGGTGGAACCTGTCTCACGTAAGTGTACGTGTAAGGTCGGTCCGGGCCGCTTCATCCCACAATGCCGCCGAATCAAGATAAGACTACTAACGACAAGCAAATTGAACAAATCATCGCCCACAACTACTTTGTGTTCTACTCGTGCATAGAATCTACGCATAAACCTGGCTCTGATACCACTGTTGGGGAACGTAGTAATAATTCGAAATTTTCCTACGTGTCACCAAGATCAATCTAGGAGATGCTAGCAACGAGAGAGAGGGAGTGCATCTTCATACCCTTGAAGATCGCTAAGCGGAAGCGTTACAAGAACGCGGTTGATGGAGTCGTACTCACGGCGATTCAAATCACGGAAGATCCGATCTAGCGCCGAACGTACGGCGCCTCCGCGTTCAACACACGTACAGCCCGGGGACGTCTCCTCCTTCTTGATCCAGCAAGGGGAGAGGAGAAGTTGAGGGAGAACTCCAGCAGCACGACGGCGTGGTAGCAATGGAGCTCGTGGTTCTCCGGCAGAGCTTCGCTAAGCACTGCGGAGGAGGAGGAGGAGTTGGAGGAGGAGAGGGCTGCGCCAAGGGAAGGGTGTGGCTGCCCTCCCACCCCCTCACTATATATAGGGGGAAGGGGAGAGGGGGCCGGCCCCTCTAGATGGATCTAGAGGAGGAGGCGGCGGCCAGGGGAAACCCTAGATGGGTTTGGGCGCCCCCACCCCCTAGGAAACTTGCCCCCAAGCCGGGAGGGCGGCTGCCCTAGGGGTGGAGCCCCCACCTCTCCTGGTTACGTGAGAGGGGTTGGGAGGGGCGCACAGCCCCTCAGTTGGCGGGTTTGCCCCTTCCCCTTGGCCCATAAGGCCCCCCAACGCTTGCCGGGGCCTCCGAAACCCCTTTCGGACATGCTGGCCATAGCCTGGTACCCCCGGAACAATTCCGGACTCCAATACCTTTCGTCCAATATACCGATCTTCACCTCCGGACCATTCCGGAGCTCCTCGTCATGTCCGGGATCTCATCCGGGACTCCGAACAACCTTCGGTAACCACATACTATTTCCCATAACAACTCTAGCGTCACCGAACCTTAAGTGTGTAGACCCTACGGGTTCGGGAACCATGCAGACATGACTGAGACACCTCTCTGGCCAAAAACCAATAGCGGGATCTGGATACCCATATTGGCTCCCACATGTTCCACGGTGATCTCATCGGACGAACCACGATGTCGGGGATTCAATCAATCCCGTATACAATTCCCTTTGTCCACCGGTATGTTACTTGCCCGAGATTCGATCGTCGGTATCCCAATACCTCGTTCAATCTCGTTACCGGCAAGTCTCTTTACTCGTTCCGTAACGCATGATCCCGTGGCTAACTCCTTAGTCACATTGAGCTCATTATGATGATGCATTACCGAGTGGGCCCAGAGATACCTCTCCGTCATACGGAGTGAAAAATCCCAGTCTCGATTCGTGCCAACCCAACAGACACTTTCGAAGATACCTGTAGTGCACCTTTATAGCCACCCAGTTACGTTGTGACGTTTGGTACACCCAAAGCATTCCTACGGTATCCGGGAGTTGCACAATCTCATGGTCTAAGGAAATGATACTTGACATTAGAAAAGCTCTTAGCAAACGAACTACACGATCTTGTGCTATGCTTAGGATTGGGTCTTGTCCATCACATCATTCTCCTAATGATGTGATCCCGTTATCAATGACATCCAATGTCCATGGTCAGGAAACCATAACCATTTATTGATCAACGAGCTAGTCAACTAGAGGCTTACTAGGGACATGTTGTGGTCTATGTATTCACACATGTATTACGGTTTCCAGTTAATACAATTATAGCATGAACAATAGACAATTATCATGAACAAGGAAATACAATAATAACCATTTTATTATTGCCTCTAGGGCGTATTTCCAACACAGAGAACAGGCGACTGCTACTCGTCTGACAGATCGCTTCTTTTCCTCTGTTTTTTACAATATGTACGGATACATACTCCTTATATGACTAGCACGCCTCACATGATGATCCCTGGCCACTCGGATTTGGCTTCCACGTAGCACACTAGCAATTGACTCCTTGCTTTTTTCCTTAGATCCATATTTGAGTCAAAGTAGTATTCATCTTTGATTGAGCTGTTACACCCGTCCGAGTCTGCCTTGGTCTGAAACAACTACCAACTCTTTTTCTTCAATAGTATTTTCCTTAATACATCTGGAAGTTCATCAAAAGCTGCAGCAACTTTCGGTCAGATGTGACCTTGATCGATTTTGTCCACTTTAGCATTGCAAGATCAATGCTCTTTTTTTATTGTCTTCATGTACAGACTGCGATAATTGTAATCTTGACTGATGTTTGATGTCTCCACCACGAGCTGACTTTGTCATGGGGCTGTAGTAGCCGGTCGTGTGAACCCACGAAGTTGAACGCAGTGTTGCCCTGTTTTGTCTTCCTTGGATTGCAAATTGCGGAGATTTGATTTTTCCTGAGTTGAGCAGATCGTCTCCCCTTCCATATATAAGTCAGATGGTATTTTTTTTTTCTCCCGAGTCGACTGCATCCATGCCGGGCTGATAGCACCAAAATTTTTAATCAACTGGTGAACTCGTAGCCGATGTAGATCCTTCTGCGCCGGCTCTTTTTCATCCGGAATTTTACGAGCTTCTCGAACCCTAGAAGAGATCCCTCCAAGAACTCAACACCACCGTGTGAAAGCCCCACGGTGGGCGCCAACTGTCGTGGAATTGTCACGGCAGATGTCCTAGTGTGAGGACTTAGTCGTGAGGCCAACGCATCTATGTGGTAGCTTGAGAGGGGTTGATCGGAATCGAGAAACGCAACACAAGACAAGGGTTTAGACAGCTTCGGGCCTCGGGAAACATCATCCGGTAATAGCCCTATGTGCTGTTTGTGGCTAGGTCTCATTATGCTCACGAGGGAGTCGCCGGTAAACCGGCTCTTTGTGTCTAGCCCTAGAGATTGTTTCTTCTTGATTGTCCCTCTTTTGGGGAGCCCTGCCCCTCCTTATATAAGTTAGAGGGGCGGGTTACATGTGGAGTCCTATTAGGATTAGGACTAGTCTACCTTCTAATACAAACCGGATACAAGTCCGGGTCCTTAACTCCTTGTAAGGTAATATTCTTCACGCCTTCCTCTTAAACCGGCCCACCATTAATATAAACCGGCCCTCTGGGCCTTGGGCCTTGTCATCCGTCTGTCCCTGCCCGCCGGGTTACCAGTGAGTTATAATGTCCAGGCAGGTTGCTTGTAAACCGTCTGGTCAGGGCAGGTCGCCAGTGAATCGCCAAGTGTCAATCGGGTCTCAAGTAAACCGCCAAGTCCGGCCGGGTCATATTCCCGGCCAGTTTACGCTGCGGGGTATATCCCCGACAGCTCCCCTTGTGTCGAATCAATAAATTTGGGTTGAATACTCTACCCTCGAAAACTGTTGCGATCCCCTATACTTGTGGGTTATCATTCGTCCTGCCGAGACACCACGTGATGATCGGGTGTGATAAGATCTACGTTCATATACAACGGGTGCAAGCCAGTTTTGCACACGCAAAAATACTCGGGTTAAACTCGACGAGCCTAGCATATGCAGATATGACCTCGAAACATTGAGACCGAAAGGTCAAGCGTGAATCATATAGTAGATATGATCAACATAGTGATGTTCACCATTGAAAACTACTCCATCTCACGTGATGATCGGACATGGTTTAGTTGATATGGATCACGTGATCACTTAGATGATTAGAGGGATGTCTATCTAAGTGGGAGTTCTTAAGTAATTTGATTAATTGAACTTTAATTTATCATGAACTTAGTACCTGATAGTATTTTGCATGTCTATGTTGTTGTAGATAGATGGCCCGTGCTGTTGTTCCGTTGAATTTTAATGCGTTCCTTGAGAAAGCAAAGTTGAAAGATGATGGTAGCAATTACACGGACTGGGTCCGTAACTTGAGGATTATCCTCATTGCTACACAGAAGAATTACGTCCTGAAAGCACCGCTGGGTGCCAAACCCGCTGCAGGAGCAACGCCAGATGTTATGAACGTCTGGCAGAGCAAAGCTGATGACTACTCGATAGTTCAGTGTGCCATGCTTTACGGCTTAGAAACGGGACTTCAACGACGTTTTAAACGTCATGGAGCATATGAGATGTTCCAGGAGTTGAACTTAATATTTCAAGCAAATGCCCGGATTGAGAGATACGAAGTCTCCAATAAGTTCTACAGCTGCAAGATGGAGGAGAATAGTTCTGTCAGTGAGCATATACTCAAAATGTCTGGGTATAACAATCACTTGATTCAACTGGGAGTTAATCTTCCAGATGATAGTCTAATTGACAGAATTCTTCAATCACTGCCACCAAGCTACAAAAGCTTCGTGATGAACTACATGCAAGGGATGGATAAGACAATTCCTGAGCTCTTCGCGATGCTAAAGGCTGCGGAGGTAGAAATCAAGAAGGAGCATCAAGTGTTGATGGTCAACAAGACCACCAGTTTCAAGAAAAGGGTAAAGGGAAAAAGAAGGGGAACTTCAAGAAGAACGGCAAACAAGTTGCTGCTCAGGAGAAGAAACCCATGTCTGGACCTAAGCCTGAGACTGAGTGCTTCTACTGCAAAGGAACTGGCCACTGGAAGCAGAACTGCCCAAAGTATTTGGCGGATAAGAAGGATGGCAAGATGAACAAAGGTATATGTGATATACATGTTATTGATGTGTACCTTACTAAAGCTCGCAGTAGCACCTGAGTATTTGATACTGGTTCTGTTGCTAATATTTGCAACTCGAAATAGGGACTACGGATTAAGCGAAGATTGGCTAAGGACGAGGTGACGATGCGTGTGGGAAATGGTTCCAAAGTCGATGTGATCGCCGTCGGCATGCTACCTCTACATCTACCTTCAGGGTTAGTTTTAGACCTGAATAATTGTTATTTGGTTCCAGCGTTGAGCATGAACATTATATTTGGATCTTGTTTGATGCGAGACGGTTATTCATTTAAATTTGAGAATAATGGTTGTTCTATTTATATGAGTAATATCTTTTATGGTCATGCACCCTTGAAGAGTGGTCTATTTTTGATGAATCTCGATAGTAGTAATACACATATTCATAATGTTGAAGGCAAAAGATGCAGAGTTGATAGTGATAGTGCAACTTATTTGTGGCACTGCCATTTAGGTCATATTGGTGTAAAGCGCATGAAGAAACTCCATTCTGATCGACTTTTTGAATCACTTGATTATGAATCACTTGGTACTTGCGAACCATGCCTCATGGGCAAGATGACTAAAACGCTGTTCTTCGAAACAATGGAGCGAGCAATAGATTTGTTGGAAATCATACATACTGATGTATGTGGTCCGATGAATGTTGAAGCTCGCGGCGGGTATCATTATTTTCTCACCTTCATAGATGATTTGAGCAGATATGGGTATATCTACTTGATGAAACATAAGTCTGAAACATTTGAAAAGTTCAAAGATTTTCAGAGTGAAGTGGAAAATCATCGTAACAAGAAAATAAAGTTTCTACGATCTGATCGTGGAGGAGAATATTTGAGTTACTAGTTTGGTCTTCATTTGAAACAATGCGGAATAGTTTCGCAATTCACGCCACCCAGAACACCACAGCGTAATGGTGAGTCTGAACGTCGTAATCGTACTTTACTAGATATGGTGCGATCTATGATGTCTCTTACTGATTTAGCGCTATCATTTTGGAGTTATGCTTTAGAGACGGTTGCATTCACGTTAAATAGGGCACCATCTAAATCCGTTGAGACGACGCCTTATGAACTGTGGTTTGGCAAGAAACCAAAGTTGTCATTTCTTCAAGTTTGGGGCTGCGATGCTTATGTGAAAAAGCTTCAACCTTATAAGGTCGAACCTAAATCGGAGAAATGTGTCTTCATAGGATACCCAAAGAAGACTGTTGGGTACACCTTCTATCATAGATCCGAAGGCAAGACATTCCTTGCTAAGAATGGATCCTTTCTAGAGAAGGAGTTTCTCTCGAAAGAAGTGAGTAAGAGGAAAGTAGAACTTGATGAGGTAACTCTACTTGCTCCCTTATTGGAAAGTAGCTCATCACAGAAAACTGTTCCTGTGACTCCTACACCAATTAGTGAGGAAGCTAATGATGATGATCATGAAACTTCAGATCAAGCTACTACCGAACCTCGTAGGTCAACCAGAGCAAGATCCGCACCAAAGTGGTTCGGTAATCCTGTTCTGGAGGTCATGTTACTTGACCATGACGAACCTACGAACTATGAGGAAGCGATGATGAGCCCAGATTCCGCAAAATGGCTTGAGGCCATGAAATATGAGATGGGATCCGTGTATGAGAACAAAGTGTGGACTTTGGTTGACTTGCTCTATGACCGGCAAGCCATCGAGAATAAATGGATCTTCAAGAAGAAGACTGACGCTGACAGTAATGTTACTATCTACAAAGCTCGACTTGTTGCAAAAGGTTTTCGACAAGTTCAAGGAGTTGACTACGATGAGACCTTCTCACCCGCAGCGATGCTTAAGTCCGTCCGAATCATGTTAGGAATTGCCGCATTTTATGATTATGAAATTTGGCAAATGGATGTAAAGACTGCATTCCTGAATGGATTTCTGGAACAAGAGTTGTATATGATGCAACCTGAAGGTTTTATCAATCCAAAGGATGCTAACAAAGTGTGCAAGCTCCAGTGATCCATCTATGGACTGGTGCAAGCATCTCGGAGTTGGAATAAACGTTTTGATAGTGTGATCAAAGCATATGGTTTTATACAGACTTTTGGAGAAGCCTTTATTTACAATAAAGTGAGTGGGAGCTCTCTAGCATTTCTAATATTATATGTGGATGACATAAAAGGATACTTGAATAAGAGTTTTTCGATGAAAGACCTCGGTGAAGCTGCTTATATATTGGGCATCAAGATCTATAGAGATAGATCAAGACGCTTAATTGGACTTTCACAAAGCACATACCTTGATAAAGTTTTGAAGAAGTTCAAAATGGATCAAGCAAAGAAAGGGTTCTTGCCAGTGTTACAAGGTGTGAAGTTGAGTCAAATTCAATGCCCGACCACTTCAGAAGATAGAGAGAAAATGAAAGATGTTCCCTATGCTTCAGCCACAGGCTCTATCATGTATGCAATGCTGTGTACCAGACCTGATGTGTGCCTTGCTATTAGTTTAGCAGGGAGGTACCAAAGTAATCCAGGAGTGGATCACTGGACAGCGGTCAAGAACATCCTGAAATACCTGAAAAGGACTAAGGATATGTTTCTCGTTTATGGAGGTGACAAAGAGCTCGTCGTAAATGGTTACGTCGATGCAAGCTTTGACACTGATCCGGACGATTCTAAATCGCAAACCGGATACATGTTTTTATTGAATGGTGGAGCTGTCAGTTGGTGCAGTTCTAAGCAAAGCGTCGTGGCGGGATCTACGTGTGAAGCGGAGTACATAGCTGCTTCGGAAGCAGCAAATGAAGGAGTCTGGATGCAGGAGTTCATATCTGATCTAGGTGTCATACCTAGTGCATCGGGTCCAATGAAAATCTTTTGTGACAATACTGGTGCAATTGCCTTGGCAAAGTAATCCAGATTTCACAAAAGAACCAAGCACATCAAGAGATGCCTCAATTCCATCCGCGATCAAGTCCAGGTGGGAGACATAGAGATTTGCAAGATACATACGGATCTGGATGTTGCAGACCCGTTGACTAAGCCTCTCTCACGAGCAAAACATGATCAGCACCAAGACTCCATGGGTGTTAGAATCTTTACTGTGTAATCTAGATTATTGACTCTAGTGCAAGTGGGAGACTGAAGGAAATATGCCCTATAGGCAATAATAAAGTTATTATTTATTTCCTTATGTCATGATAAATGTTTATTATTCATGCTAGAATTGTATTAACCGGAAACATAATACATGTGTGAATACATAGACAAACAGAGTGTCACTAGTATGCCTCTACTTGACTAGCTCGTTTGTCAAAGATGGTTAAGTTTCCTAACCATAGACATGAGTTGTCATTTGATAAACGGGATCACATTATTAGGAGAATGATGTGATTGACTGGACCCATTCCGTTAGCTTAGCACTTGATCGTTTTAGTTTACTACTATTGCTTTCTTCATGACTTATACATGTTCCTGTGACTATGAGATTATGCAACTCCCGATTTCCGGAGGAACACTTTGTGTGCTACCAAACATCACAACATAACTGGGTGATTATAAAAGTGCTCTACAGGTGTCTCCGATGGAACTTGTTGAGTTGGCATAGATCGAGACTAGGATTTGTCTCTCCGATTGTCGGAGAGGTATCTCTGGGCCCTCTCGGTAATGCACATCACTATAAGCCTTGCAAGCAATGTGACTAATGAGTTAGTTGCGGGATGATACATTACGGAATGAGTAAAGAGACTTGCCGGTAACGAGATTGAGCTAGGTATGAGGATATCGACGATCGAATCTCGGGCAAGTAACATACCGATGACAAAGGAAACAATGTATGTTGTTATGCGGTTTGACCGATAAAGATCTTCGTAGAATATGTAGGAACCAATATGAGCATCCAGTTTCTGCTATTGGTTATTGACCGGAGATGAGTCTCGGTCATGTCTGCATAGTTCTCGAACCTGTAGGGTCCACACGCTTAACGTTCGATGACGATCGGTATTATGAGTTTATGTGATTTGATATACCGAAGATAGTTCGGGGTCCCGGATTGGATCACGGACATGACGAGGAGTCTCGAAATGGTCGAGACGTAAAGATCTATATATTGGACGGCTATATTCGGACACCGGAAGTGTTCCGGGTGGTTTCGGAGAAAAGCGGAGTGCCGGAGGGGTTACCGGAACCCCCCGGGGAAGTATTGGACCTTAGTGGGCCTGAAGGGAGAGAGAGGGCAGCAGCCCAGGAGGTGGCGCGCCCCCTCCCATGAGGAGTCCGAATTGGACTAGGGGAGGGGGGCACGGCCCCTCTTGCCCTCTCCCTCTCCCTCTCTTTCCTTCCCCCTTCCCTCTTCCTAGTTGGACTAGGAAAGGGGAATCCTACTCCTACTAGGAGGAGGACTCCCCCCTCCTTGGCGCGCACCAAGGGCCGGCCGGCCTTCCCCTTGCTCCTTTATACACGGGGGCAGGGGGGCACCCTAGGATACACAAGTTGATTGTTCCAAGCCCTGTGCAGTGCCCCCCTCCACCATAATCCACCTCAGTCATATCGTAGCGGTGCTTAGGCGAAGCCCTGCGTCGGTAGCAACATCATCATCGTTATCACGCCGTCATGCTGACGAAACTCTCCCGCAAAGCTCTGCTGGATCGGAGTTCGTGGGACATCATCGAGCTGAACGTGTGCTGAACTCGGAGGTGCCGTGCGTTCGGTACTTGGATCGGTCGGATCTTGAAGACGTACGGCTACATCAACCGCGTTGATATAGCGCTTCCGCTTTTGGTCTACGAGGGTACGTGGACAACACTCTCCCCTCTCGTTGCTATGCATCACCATGATCTTGCGTGTGCGTATGAATTTTTTTGAAATTACTACGTTCCCCAATAGATAGGTGGGCGGAGGGAGGCCGGATCAGCCTACACTAGGGCAACGACGAAGGGATCGGAGGACCTCCCACGCCGGCGCTCGGCCAAAGATAACTATGCGGATGGCAGTGGGTCTCCTCCCTCGCTGTCGACGACGGCCTAAACGCTGCCCCTGCTCCCCTTCACCAGCTAAGGGGGATACGTCCGAATCTGTAACCAGCGGTGAGGGTAGAAAGAAAGTGTTACCACCGCTATCTTGTTTAGATCTGGAGAGGATGAGAGTGTGTGAATAGAGCAACCCTAGTAAGCAAGCGCAAAGGCTCCGGCCTATATATATAGGTATAGTGGGGTAGTTTTCTTTTTTCACTCCATCAAAACAATCGTTTAAAATTGTGTACGTGCCAGGTCGTCTTTTTTTGAGTTGTTGATTGTTTTTTGAGATAGCTACCCACTTATTCCAAGTGGTGTTACGGTGTGCCAGGTCGCACTTTGTATCGTGCAAGTCTGGTACTAGACCCTCTATTAAATGAACGACCACCGCCTCGTAAAATTTGTGAACAAGTACACGGCTAAAATTATCGAAAACGTGGGCTGCCCCAACATGCATTATTATTTATATTTTCTATGTGGGAGTATCTGCAAAACAAAATGTGAGAGTACAGTATTTATTGGGCCCCTTTGTAATTTGTGCTAAATTTTCACCAAAGATTTAACTGACAAAATTTTAGTGCATGTTAACAAAAATTATATCCTTCGATTCATATTTGAACATAGTTTTCAATGATGTAATTTTTTGTGACATGCATGAACATTTGGTTAGTTAAATTTATAGTCAAAATTTGGCACATATTATCATAGGGACCAATAAACCAGGACGGAGCTCCTCGCCTGTCGTCCAAACTACTACTGTACAGTATATGACTAGCCGCTCTATCTACATGTGGGACATCAAAGCATCTGGGCCCGCGTTCCATCCACCAAATCACAACGAGGTGCTACAGTCGATACTCACTGGTCACCCCGGCGTGGTCGTCATGACCCGTCATATAACAAAACCCACACCTTTTACCAGCAGTGGTAAAGTGGCCTTGAAGTGGCCTCGAAGGTGGACTGGACGAAGCAACCATCATTCCACTAGAACGCTCGTTGAAGCCCTTTCTCCCCTTTCATGAAGAAAACCTCACTCCAGGCTACTCACTTCTGCCATCTTTCTTCTGTACTTATGAAGGAAAGCTGGGCGAATCAGTGATGCTACTATATTTTCATTCTAAGAATCTTCTTTTTGCAAAGCACCGACCGATTCTCACAGCCTATTCTTTTCCCGTTTTCATTGCCATTGTGGTTTCCTTTCGATTGCTTTTTATTTGTCAGTTCATTGATGGATCCTGGAGCACTAGGCAAAGAATTGCCGGCGGACAACCCACTCGAGATAGAGATCTCTAGGAAGTGAGCACCGACCAACGAGTTGACCATGTTGGCGGGCCAACCCATGGAGACGAAGAACTCCAAGAAACAAGCACTGGCCAAAGAGTTTACGACGTTGGCGGACGAACTCCTCAAAGAAAGCTGGAAGAACAGCAAGAGCCCCACCCTGCCTACCCCAGAAACTGTAATGGCCACCTATGAGAGGCTCAAGGCCGACTTTGAGGAGATAGTCGCCATTGAGAAGCAGTATTTCCCTTGCAAGGCGATGGCGCCCGTCAAGGACGAGGAGAAGGCCCCCGGAGGGATGGGATCCCCCGGTGAGCTGCACAAGGTAAAAAATAATGGCTTACCGTAGTTGTGGTTTTTGATTATTTGCAATGTGCTTGCTAATATGTTAGGGTTGTGCAGGTGCCGTGGACGCCCTTGATGATTCCGATGTCACGGTCCATCTTGTGGACAACGCCCCAGGGATCATTTTCGATGTCGCGGTCCGTCCTGTGGACATCGTCCCGAAGATCGATTCCGATGCCACTGTCCATCCTGTGGACATCGCCCCAGAGATCGATTCCGATGTTGCGGTCCGTTCTATGGACATCGCCCCAGAGATCGATTCCCATGCCCCTGTCCGTGCTGTGGTCATTGCCCGAGAGATCAATGACAAGAAATAGTTGGTCTTGCTAATCCTTCAGGGTAGTTTGCATTGTGTTTAATTACCAAAATGATGCGTGTTATCAAACCATCTTAGGGCTAGTGCACTGTCTTGTGTGGGTAGTACTTGCTACTTTTGTTTGATAGTGAATCATGCGAACACTCTCCAAGTTATGGAAACAGATGTATCCTCACCAACTTTTGATGTAATATATGGCATGCTTAGATGTAAGTTTGAACTATTTATCATATCAGGAGGGCTTGTTTGATGGTTCTTGGTGTTACTAGGCTAGCTACTGTGCGAGCTATTTATCATAACAGAAATTTTTCCTATAGAAATCCTATCCTATGAAATTCCTACAAGATTCCTCTAAACCAAAGGAGGCCTCACATTAATAGCCAGTAAAATTGGCACGTACTTGTAACATGCATGAATGTGTATTTTTTTTGTTGGAAGCGTGAATGTGTAGTGACGTCGTACTTTCAGAGTGGCTACAGAGAGTGTGTACGTGTGCTAGAGGGGTTGTGGGATGAAGAGAGATCCAGAGAGAGAGAAAGACCCTCTTTCTACTCCTAATCGTTAGATTGACAAAGGATATTTTTTGAGAACACAAAATCATAGCAGTACAGAGACGTACTCCCTCTGTTCCAAAATAGATGACTCAACTTTGTACTAACTTTGAAATGGAGGGAGTACAAATCCGAGGTGGGCTAGTTTGGCCTAGTGGGTTTCAGTGATATGACGTGCTACAATGTTGTCCAGTCTTCGCGTGGTAGCAGTATTGCGGGTACAATAAGTTTTCTTGAAGAAGCGGAATTCAACGATGTCATGATGGTTCCTTTGTCCGACCAACTTCCAGTGGGAAAGGTTGGGCCTGCGCTACGACCAGGGTGGACCAGGATAATTTTGTGCATGGCAGGTGGACCAGGATGGTCGACGTCCCACATGTCGGCGAATGAAGTATTCTTTCCGATATAGAGGACGAGCAACGAGTATTCATTGTTTATTTTTTATGAAAGCTATTGTCTCCACTGTTACGACGGAGGAGTGTGAAACACGGCAACCCAGTAAACTTGGCATGTGCACAACTCCCTCCTTCCTCATGTACTACCATAGTGTTGACTATAAGGTTGGCTATAAGGTTACAACTTTTTCTCACTTTCTCTCTATCTGTTTCCTCTCAAATGTCTTTTACCTTTCTTTTTGGATGCCGATATCTCTCGAATGTTCGGTGTGGGGACCTCCCAGACCGAACGAACGGTTCGGTACGAGGGCTACCCCCTCACGAACGCTTTTGGAGAGCATCAAAATCACGAACACCCTCCCCAGGCCCGGGCCTTTTTCATGTAAAACGAAAAAAAGCCCAATAGCACAACAAAAGAAGAAGCCCAGATTCTGTTTACTTTTTCTGTGACAAATAAAAAGACTAGTTTTTGCTATACTAGAAAAAAATGTCATCAACTTTAGAAGCAGAAAAATGCCAGGGAGAATTTCAAAGTGCCATTCGAGTTTGACCAAACTATTTTATGATTTGCCATGATATAATTTTACAAATAGCAAGGTTTACAACATATTTGATTCCTAAGAAAAGCATGGGATAGTTGCCATGGCAAAAAATTCAAAAATACAATGGCAAAAAATAATTCCCATGACAAAAAAGAAAAGGAAAAATTGCCGTGCCAATAAACTAGAAAATGCCATGCTACAATCTGAATAATGGAAAATGTTGAATGTATTTTTTGGAGTACTAGTCACAAAAAAGCAAGTTTATGGAATTTGTTCATAGCATGGCAAGTTCCATGCCTGGCCACATGGCAAAACTATGAAATTTTCAGACTTGTCACATGGCCAAATTTATGTATTCCAGGAGATGGCAAATTTATGCATATTCGGTGCACAAAAAACATGGAAAAATTATGCATTTTTTCCACTAACTGAAAATTGCCATGGCAAAAAATTAAGGTATATTTGCCATGGAGAATGAGAAGTAAAAATTGTCATGAATGATAAGTAAAAATTGCCATGCATGCATAAGTAATAATGCCATGGCAATAAAGTATAAAAGTTGCCATGCCAAAAATAAGAAACAAAAACTTGCCATGGTAATAAAAAAAATTGAGAAAATGTTGTGGCTGTAATAAAAGTATATTTGCCATGTCAATAAAATGGTGAATTTGCCATGGACTTTGAAAGTTAATTGCCCATGGCTATACAAGTTAATTTAAAATTGCCATGGGATTTAAAAGTTAGTTTACCCATGGCTATATAAGTTGTCGTGGGAAAAAACACAACTATAAACAAATAGTGATTTTAGTTGCCATGGCAAGTTTGCCATTATTTTTCAGCATATTAGGTTGCCATGATTTGGAAGCTCTTAAGTTGCCATGGCAAGTTTGCCATGTTTTTGAACATCTTAGTTAAAGTAGTTTGCCATGTTTGCCATATTTATGTACGAACTTAATAAAAAAAGTTTGCCATGTTTTTGCACATCTTTAGTTTGTCGTGGCAAGTTTGCAAATGGTTCTGAACATTTTAAAATGACATGGCAAGTTTAACATGTTTTTGAACATCCGTATGTTTGCCATATTTTTGAACATCTTAAGTTGCCATGGCAAGTTTGTCATGTTTTTAAACATCTTAAGTTGCCATGTTTTTCAACAAAACGTTGCCTTGGCAAGTTGGAATGTTTTTGAACATCTAAATGTTGCCATGTTTTTAACATCTTAAAATTGCCATGGGAACTTTTCTAATAACTAACTTCAAATTATTTCTCTCTACAATTTGCCATGGCAACCTTTCGATGTCAACTTAAAAAAACCAATCTACAAATTTTCCATGGCAAATTTTTGGTAACAACTTAGAATTACTGTCTCTATCTACAATTTTTTGCCATGGCAACTTTCTTGATAACTAACCTAGAATTATTTTCTCTTTATAGTTTGCCATGGCAACCTTTTTTCTAACAATTTAGAATTATTGTCTCTAACTACAATTTGCCATGGTGAATTAGTAAAAATGTCATGATGCATAAAATAAATTTGCCATGGTGAATTTGTAAAATTTGCCATGATCGATGAACTAAATTTGCCATGCTTTATAAAAAGAAATTTGTCATGTATGTTAAATAGTTTTCTAATTTATTTCCCATGTGACCATAACTGAATTTGCCATGTGACCAGTAATCAATTTGCCAAGTTATGAACAAAAAGACTAGGAAAATAAAAAATGATAGAATATGCCATGTGACAAAAAATAATGGAATTACTGTGATCGAAATGCAATGCTAGAAAGTCACCGAATTTCATAGGGCATAACATTACTCAGCTAGCTATATAAAATTAAAAATTAAAATGCATCTGCTCAAAGAAATAATGCGATTGACACGTCAAAACTATGACATAAATGTAAAACTTGATGGCAAAACTATGGCATGGAAAAAAGAACTCCTATGTAGTGATGGCATAACGTATGAATTTGCCACGGCAAAATTTGGTTCTCCCTAAGAAAACAAAATGGAAAAATTGTGGTGGAACGAATCTAAATTTGCAGTTCACTACATATTGGAAATTGCCCTAGAATATCCCTACCAGTTCTGAACCAGATCTAAAACAACATATCACAAAAATACCATGGTACAAAATGGGGTTGAAAATTGCCATGACATATCTACTAGTGCACTGGGTCATGGCATGTCATCTGTACTAGTCTACTGGGTCATGGGATGCAATTTGGGGTGAGAAATCTAAACACAAAATTCGGATGTGCCTCTACTGGGTCATGGAAAATCAATTTGCAGATAATCAAACTAACAAAAATGAAAAAAAAGAAGGGGGGTTGAGGATGTTGCCACCTGCAATGGAAACGGATCCAAATGCCTTTTGCAGTTCGCCGCCGTGGTGGTCAAGCTCGACCTACGGCTGCGGCGTCACCTAGCGAACAACAACGAGCATGGACTCCCTGCAGCCTTGCAGCAAAAGATGATGTGGAGGACCGCCACGCCCGTCACCGAGTAGTGCGCCTCCCCAATCTTGCAGCCATCAGGTGCGCCCCCCTGGCTATGGCTGTGGCAAGGACGCCCAGCCGCATCGGAGGTGATAGCCGCACCGAGCGATTAGAGTAGCCACAACAGTGACCATGGACGGCGGCTAGGTGCGCGCAGACGGAGGCGGCCTCGACATCCGCGCTCGCTGCGGCGGCGCGGGCAAGCAGGCGGCACTCGCTCTCCGCCCACGTCGCCCCGTTGATTCGGTCAGCGCGGACCCGGAGCGTGCCAGCCTCGATGATGGCTGCCAGGTCGAGCAGTCGATGTGCGCGCAGACGGAGGCGGCCTCGACGGCCGCCGCGGCCACTCGCCCCGCTTGAGCCGGTCGGCGGGGACCCGAAGTGCGCCGTCCTAGAGCTTCGCGTCTACGAGAAGCGCGGCGCTCGTCCTCCTCCTCACTCTCCAGCCGAGTAAAGCGAGTGGTGTGGCTGTGGGAGTGGACAAGGAAAGAGAGTGGATAAGGAGAGAGACGTCTGGTGGGAGGAAGAAACGTTCGGTCTGAGCAAAAGAATCCCCGAACGACTTTGGTTGCTGACCTGTCAAGCTCCAGAGCTTCAAAATTCGTGCACCACGATGGACGGCAACGAGTCCGTTCAGAGTGATTTGCTAAAACCTGGCACGTTCGAAGTTATTGATTCCGTTCATTTTTTAGACACAATTGTTTTTTATACCTCTTTTTTAGAATTAGTTTTTTATATCTAGGAGCACGTGTAGAGACGAGCTCTTGCAGAGCCCACTCCTTGACTTTGTCAATGCCTCTCTCTCCTCCACATAAGTGGTCTTGTAGCCCAGTATTTTACTAGTACTACTTGCTATGAATGCGCGCAGCTGGCGTCTGAGGGGGGAGCGCGCGCGGGAGGGGGAGGGGTTTTTTGGCGGGCCAGGGCGGTCAGAAGCGAGCTTGGAAGCGGTCCGGACTCCCGCATGGCCCATCTCACATTACCACCATATATTTCTTAGAGTCCGTGCGCGGCGGGCGGGCGATCTCTTCTCCCTCCCCCCTCTCTCTTCTCAGCCGACGCCCGTCGAGCGATTAGATTTCGGCTATCGACGATTTATTCAATTGCAGTCCCACATGTCAGTGAAAATGCAAGACAACGCCTGTCCCCTCTGGTGAGCGGCGGGCGAGCCGGACTGTCAGGGGTGCGATGCGAACGTGACGCGTATGAGTCGTAAGTGTGCCGCCTTTTCCTTTTGAACTTGCAAAGCGTAACATTTCCGTGCGATCGATTGATAGAAATCCAGAACACAATGACGAGGGCGGGGCTTTCCCGCGCGTTAGCGGGCTAGTTTGAGTGATATGACGTGCTACACTGCCGTCCACTTGCTCCATTTTTATGTAAGCAAGAGTCTATACTCTTACATGGGAGGAGTGCGAAACATGGCGGATCTGATTTTGATTGAGGGATAACTGTTCCCTACGAAATAATGGAGCACTGTTAGCGATTATAGCATGATAGTTAGGGCATCTCCAGCGCTAGCCCAAAAATTTACACCGGCATCTGTCCGAGGACACTAATGCTAGAGGATGCCATCCAATGCTGCCTGCATACCTTTCGACAACTATATGAACTAACCAGACGAAATTCGTGCAAACAAAGCAAATTTCAAATTAACCGGATGAAATTCATTACACTTCAAAAACTTCTATAAACCGGACGAAATTCATTACATATTTCGCACAAACCGTACTAAAACCTACTACAAACCTAATGTAAACGATCGCCGGCAGCCGACCACCATGTCCGGCCATGAGCCCCGAGAACGTCGGCCATTGCCTTTGCCTCCTCCTCATCCGCCTCGGCTTTGTCCAGCTCTGCCTTGATAACCTCCTCCTCCGGAGCACAAGGTTCTGAAGATTTCCGCCTCCACGTCGCCGTCAAGCGGCTAATCAGCCGCCGATGTTTACCGCACCAAGCTTGGCGTCGACTGAGTGGAGGAGCGGTGGCCTTCCTGGGACCAGAGCCGCGTCGACCTACCGTGTACTACTCTTCCTTGCTGCCGGTTACGCCCGCGCACGCGTGCCGGCTTCGTGGTCGTGGCGGCAGAGGGCAACCGGGGGGGAGCCGGCGATCTCCTTCGTCCGCTCCTGCGACAGTACGTCCAAGAGAGCTTTGGAGCGTGCCCGGAGCGGAGCCGCCGATGTCCTTCGTCTGCTCCGGCGATAGTACATCCAAAAGAGCTTTGGAGCGCCAGGAGGCCATGGTTGGAGTGGTGCCGACAGAAGGAAGGGACTGGAGAAGAATGAGTGTGGGTCTTTGGCTATGGCTGGGAGCTGGAGCTCAAGTTAATATAGCGGGCGAATGGCAATGAGCCGCGACAGACGGATGGACGGCTGGCGCCGGAGTAGGTTCATCGGCAGCCGCGTGTCATTAATGTGGGCAGCAGACAGAAGGATGGTTATGATGTCGTTAACGCGGAGCAGTCACGTGCACCGGGATGCCGTGCGGGTGGCGCTCTCTCAGCCGTCGCGCTGCTGCAATGTCGGCGCCAGTGAGAGGTCACCTCGGGCGTGAATGCGGACTCCGCTTCAGTGACTTAACTGCATGTGCAGTTGGGTCACTAACATGTGGGCCCAACAAGCATCTGGCCCGCATGCCAGTGACACACCAACTGCACCTGCAGTTAAGTCCCGTGAATGCGGCATTGACGTTCTGGAGAGACGGTGACCGTTTCAGGCAGGAAGCGCGCGCTAGCGATGGAAGGGGTTTCGGTAGGCCAGGGCGGTCAGATGCTGGCGTGGTGGTAAAATGTGAACTCATGGATGACGAGCCTTTGAAGCGTATGCGGCACGTATTGACAACGAGGCATCCATGCAGCCGCTCTTGTCGCCAGCTAGCTTCGACGACCACCATTAGACACCACACAACCATGCATAACTTACGAATAATGGACGAATCCATCAAACACACACTCGTGTCTAGTGGCACTATGATCGATCGCTCACAATACATATATAGGTACCATAGTACCCTCTCTAGCTAGGCTGTTTTATATATTGTCGTCGTGATGGATGATATACATGAGCAAGGCACCGAGTCACGTCGTGTGCAGAGCCATGGCTAATGTCGAGCAGCTCGGCGCCCAAGCATGAGTATGACCGTTGGTGTTGAGCCAGGTGAATACATGCTCGGTGTTCGTGGAGGCCGCCAGCAAACATCTAAACAGTAATGTCAGGCACCGCCGGGGCGCGCAGGTGACGGGCTCGCCGTTTGCGTTGCGCCATGAGCAAGACTTTGATTGAGAGGGCGACGTGCATGCATTAGCATGGTTTGATAGCATGAGCGTGAGTGTCTGCACGCGTACATGCTACTTGACTCTATGGACGGTGTGTGCTAATATGTGCATCACGTATAATATAAAAAAACCAGTTTGTGCATTTAACGCAAAGTATTTCATTTTCATTTGGCTGAGGAGTGTGCATTGCAGCGACGAGTCCGTGGTTTGATTCCTCACATACGCATAATTTTGGTTTTTATTTCTTTCTCCACTGACAGGTAGGCCCGCATAGATACATAGATACAGAAGACAAGCTGATGAGGCGCATGCGGACTATTTGACTGGTCAACCAGACAAATACGGAGCTATACACTGAGCCAGTGACCATATAATCACCATATCTCGTATACAATGATCAAAGTGAGTTATCAAGACAAGTTCAATTACCACCAATGCATTTTACTCGGTAATAAATGACTAGGATTGAAGGGGAATCCAAATTTCCTTCTCCTTCTGTCCTTGAGCTCTTGATAAACCAATGCACTATACGGTTGTCCGGCCACTCCACCCCAGAGCTCTCACCAAGCGTCGTTCATGCCACCACGCTGCACACTAACCGGTAAGGAAGTGATGGCATCCCATCGCGCCGAGTTCCTCGCCGCCCACGACCGCACACAAAATGGTAGGGAAGAGATGGCATCCCGTCGTGCCGAGTTCATCGCCGCTCGTGACCTCACACCTAGGTGGGCGGAATTTGAAGCTGCCAAGGCCGAATGGGCGGTAGAGGAAGAGGCGGCCAAATCCGCACAAATGGAGCAGAAAAGGCAGAAAGCACTCAAGAAAAGAGAGCCCCGTCGCCGCAAGAAAGAAGAGGACGCACGCACTGCTGCAGAGAGGTCGGTGGAGATCCAAGCTTGGTGGGTGTCGCCGACAAAGCCGGGAAGGAGAACGACAACGTCTGGCCAACATGTGAGAAGTAGTAGTACTAGTAGTTAGTGTGTGTGTCTGTGTCTGTGTCGCCCGTATGTTTGTTTGATTAATTACGAGCATGTACCAGTACTAGTTACTACTGTAGTTTTTAGAGCAAATTAGCAGTACAATAACCTAGAATCAATGGAAAAATTCCTATCCTATTCATCAAATGACATCTTTTTCTCTATAGGAATTGAGATACATGTCATCTCACTTCCTATGATTTTCATATTCCTATAAAATTCCTATCCTATGAACCAAAGGAGGCCTCTGCTGGAGTACAGTACTACTGTAGCTAGCAGTACTGCTGGTACATTAGTTTTCATCAAGAAGCAGAATTCAACGAAGTCATGATGGTTCATTCGTCCGAGCAACTTCACAGTGGGAAAGGTTGGGCCTGTGATTTGACGGCTCATTAGTTATTTTTATTGCGGCGCGACGACCGGGATGACTCTCCCTTGGAGTTCTGCGTGCATGGCAAGTGGACCAGGATGGTCGACGTCCCACATGTTGGCGAACGGAAGTATTCTTTTCGATATCGAGGAGCAAGGAAACTGAGTGGTATAGTATCACTGCTGATTTATATTTATTTTTTATTTTTGATGAATGCTAGCGTTTCAACTCTTACGATGAAGGAGTGCCAAACACGACACGTGCTGGATGTCCCCACGTCAGCGAAAGGGGTGGGACATGAACAACGTGGTAGAGCGTCTCCACTTCTTCCACTTCTAGGTCGGAGACCACACGTAGTAGTACTAGTGGTATGAATGATACAAAGTGCGACCCGGAGAGAAAGACACGTCTAATTGGAAGGTCTCGGGGCATACACGTAAACAAATATAAAACCTAATACATGCCTCCAATTAATATAGTAGTAGTAGAGTACTTAGGCATGTACATCACAACATCACCGTGCATTGCACATACAACATTTAGTCGTAGTAAGAGACAAATGCCTATATGCCACGCATGTTCATACTATTTTTGCCTTTCTACTTCACTTACGGCGCTACATTACTCAGGTTCGTACATCCACTCCTGGGTACATGTCCGTCTCGTAGTTCCAGTCCCACGTGTTCTTCATGAACGAAATATGCCCTAGAGGCAATAATAAAGTTGTTATTTATATTTCCTTATATCATGATAAATGTTTATTATTCATGCTAGAATTGTATTAATCGAAAACTTAGTACATGTGTGAATACATAGACAAACAGAGTGTCACTAGTATGCCTCTACTTGACTAGCTCGTTAATCAAAGATGGTTATGTTTCCTAACCATAGACATGAGTTGTCATTTGATTAACGGGATCACATCATTAGAGAATGATGTGATTGACTTGACCCATTCGTTAGCTTAGCACGATGATCGTTTAGTTTGTTGCTATTGCTTTCTCCATAACTTATACATGTTCCTATGACTATGAGATTATGCAACTCCCGAATACCGGAGGAACGCTTAGTGTGCTATCAAACGTCACAACGTAACTGGGTGACTATAAAGATGCTCTACAGGTGTCTCCGATTGTGTTTGTTGAGTTGGCATAGATCGAGATTAGGATTTGTCACTCCGTGTATCGAAGAGGTATCTGTGGGCCCTCTCGGTAATGCACATCACTATAAGCCTTGCAAGCAATGTGACTAATGAGTTAGTTACAGGATGTTGCATTACGGAACGAGTAAAGAGACTTGCCGGTAATGAGATTGAACTAGGTATTGAGATACCGACGATCGAATCTTGGGCAAGTAACATACCGATGACAAAGGGAACAACGTATGTTGTTATGCGGTTTGACCGATAAAGATATTCGTAGAATGTGTAGGAACCAATATGAACATCCAAGTTCCGCTATTGGTTATTGACCGGAGATGAGTCTCCGTCATGTCTACATAGTTCTCGAACCCGTAGGGTCCGCACGCTTAACGTTCGATGATGATCGGTATTATGAGTTGTGTTTTGATGTACCGAAGGTTGTTCGGAGTCCCGGATGTGATCACGAGCATGACGAGGAGTCTCGTAATGGTCGAGACATAAAGATCGATATATTGGAAGCCTATGTTTTGACATCGGAATGGTTCCGGGTGAGTTCGGCCATTTACCGGAGTACCGGGGGGTTAGCGGAACCCCCTGGGAGTGTATGGGCCTTATAGGGCCTTAGTGGAGAGAGAGAGGGGCAGCCAGGGCAGGCCGTGCGCCCCCTCCCCCTTGGGTCCGAATTGGACTAGGGAAGGGGGTGGCGCCCCCCTTTCCTTCTCCCTCTCTCCCCCTTCCTTCCTCTCCTACTCCAACTAGGGAAGGGGGGGGATCCTACTCCCGGTGGGAGTAGGACTCCCCCTAGGGAGCGCCATAGAGAGGGCCGGCCCTCCCCTCCTCCACTCCATTATATACGAGGGAGGGGGCACCCCATAGACACACAAGTTGATTGTTTAGCCGTGTGCGGTGCCCCCCTCCACAGATTTCCACCTCGGTCATATCATTGCGGTGCTTAGGCGAAGCCCTGCGCCGGTAGCTTCATCATCACCGTCATCACGCCGTCGTGCTGACAAAACTCTCCCTCAACCTCAGCTGGATCAAGAGTTCGTGGGATGTCAACGAGCTAAACATGTGCAGATCGCGGAGGTGCCATACCTTCGGTGCTAGGATCGGTCGGATCGTGAAGACGTACGACTACATCAACCGCGTAGTCATAACGCTTCCTCTTACGGTCTACGAGGGTACGTGGACAACACTCTTCCCTCTCGTTGCTATGCATCACCTAGATGGATCTTGCATGTGCGTAGGATTTTTTTTGAAATTACTGCGTTCCCCAACAGTGGCATCCGAGCCAGGTCTATGCGTAGATGTTATATGCATGAGTAGAACACAGGAGTTGTGGGCGTGAGTATATACATATTGCTTGCCGTCACTGGTTGATTCTTGATTCGGCGGTATTGTTGGATGAAGAGGCTCGGACCGACATTACACGTACACTTACGCGAGACTGGTTCTACCGACGTGCTTCGCACACAGGTGGCTAGTGGGTGTCTGTTTCTCCAACTTTAGTTGAATCGGTTTCAATGAACATGGTTCTTTCTGAAGATCAAAAAGTAATCACTATACTACGTTGTGGTTTTGATGCGTAGGTAAGAACGGTTCTTGCTAGAAGCCCGTAGCAGCCACGTAAAACTTGCAACAACAAAGTAGAGGACGTCTAACTTGTTTTTGCAGGGCATGTTGTGATGTGATATGGTCAAGACATGATGCTAAATTTTATGATGATCATGTTTTGTAACTCAGTTATCGGCAACTGGTAGGAGCCGTATGGTTGTTGCTTTATTGTATGAAATGCAATCGCCATGTAATTGCTTTACTTTATCACTAAGCAGTAGCTATAGTCGTAGAAGCAATAGTTGGCGAGACGACAACGATGCTTCGATGGAGATCAAGGTGTCAAGCCGGTGACGATGGTGATCATGACGGTGCTTTGGAGATGAAGATCAAAGGCACATGATGACGATGGCCATATCATATCACTTATATTGATTGCATGTGATGTTTATCCTTTATGCGTTTTATTTTGCTTAGTTCGGCGGTAGCATTATAAGATGATCTCTCACTAAATTTCAAGGTATAAGTGTTCTCCCTGAGTATGCACCGTTGCTACAGTTCGTCGAGCCGAGACACCACGTGATGATCGGGTGTGATAAGCTCTACGTTCATATACAACGGGTGCAAGCCAGTTTTGCACACGCAAAAATACTCGGTTAAACTCGACGAGCCTAGCATATGCAGATATGACCTCGAAACATTGAGACCGAAAGGTCAAGCGTGAATCATATAGTAGATATGATCAACATAGTGATGTTCACCATTGAAAACTACTCCATCTCACGTGATGATCGGACATGGTTTAGTTGATATGGATCACGTGATCACTTAGATGATTAGAGGGATGTCTATCTAAGTGGGAGTTCTTAAGTAATTTGATTAATTGAACTTTAATTTATCATGAACTTAGTACCTGATAGTATTTTGCATGTCTATGTTGTTGTAGATAGATGGCCCGTGCTGTTGTTCCATTGAATTTTAATGCGTTCCTTGAGAAAGCAAAGTTGAAAGATGATGGTAGCAATTACACGGACTGGGTCCGTAACTTGAGGATTATCCTCATTGCTTTACAGAACAATTACGTCCTGGAAGCACCGCTAGGTGACAAACCCGCCGCAGGAGCAACGCCAGATGTTGTGAACATCCTGGCAGAGCAAAGCTGATGACTACTCGATAGTTCAGTGTGCCATGCTTTACGGCTTAGAACTGGGACTTCAACGACGTTTGAACGTCATGGAGCATATGAGATGTTCCAGGAGTTGAAGTTAATATTTCAAGCAAATGCCTGGATTGAGAGATATGAAGTCTCCAATAAGTTCTATAGCTGAAAAATGGAGGAGAATAGTTCTGTCAGTGAACATATACTCAGAATGTCTGGGTACCATAACCACTTGACTCAACTGGGAGTTAATCTTCCTGATGATAGTGTCATTGACAGAGTTCTTCAATCACTGCCACCAAGCTACAAGAGCTTTGTGATGAACTATAATATGCAAGGGATGGATAAGACAATTCCCGAGCTCTTCGCAATGCTAAAGGCCACGGAGGTAGAAATCAAGAAGGAGCATCAAGTGTTGATGGTCAACAAGACCACCAGTTTCAAGAAAAAGGGTAAAGGGAAGAAGGGGAACTTCAAGAAGAACAGCAAGCAAGTTGCTGCTCAAGTGAAGAAGCCCAAGTCTGGACCTAAGCCTGAGACTGAGTGCTTCTACTACAAAGGGACTGGTCACTAGAAGCAGAACTGCCCCAAGTATTTGGCGGAGAAGAAGGATGGCAAAGTGAAAGGTATATTTGATATACATGTTATTGATGTATACCTTACTAATGCTCGCAGTAGCGCCTGGGTATTTGATACTAGTTCTGTTGCTAATATTTGCAACTCGAAACAGGGGCTACGGATTAAGCGAAGATTGGCTAAGGACGAGGTGACGATGCGCGTGGGAAATGGTTCCAAAGTCGATGTGATCGCCGTCGGCACGCTACCTCTACATCTACCTTTGGGATTAGTTTTAGACCTAAATAATTGTTATTTGGTGCCAGCGTTGAGCATGAACATTATATCTGGATCTTGTTTGATGCGAGACGGTTATTCATTTAAATCAGAGAATAATGGTTGTTCTATTTATATGAGTAATATCTTTTATGGTCATGCACCCTTGATGAGTGGTCTATTTTTACTAAATCTTGATAGTAGTGAAACACATGTTCATAGTATTGAAGCCAAAAGATATAAGTTTAATAATGATAGTGCAACTTATTTATGGCATTGCCGTTTAGGTCATATTGGTGTAAAGCGCATCAAGAAACTCCATGCTGATGGGCTTTTGGAATCACTTGATTATGGATCACATGATGCTTGCGAACCATGCCTCATGGGCAAGATGACTAAGACTCCGTTCTCCGAAAAAATGGAGCGAGCAACGGACTTGTTGGAAATAATACATACTGACGTATGCGCTCCGATGAGTGTGTTGGGAATCGTAGCATAATTTTCAAATTTTCCTACGCTCACCAAGATGCATCTATGGAGTATACTAGCAACGAGGGGAAAGGAGTGCATCTACATACCCTTGTAGATCGCGAGCGGAAGCGTTCCAATGAACGTGGATGACGGAGTCGTACTCGCCGTGATCCAAATCACCGATGACCGAGTGCCGAACGGACGGCACCTCCGCGTTCAACACACGTACGGTGAAGCGACGTCTCCTCCTTCTTGATCCAGCAAGGGGGAAGGAGAGGTTGATGGAGATCCAGCAGCACGACGGCGTGGTGGTGGATGTAGCGGGTCTTGGCAGGGCTTCGCCGAGCTTCTGCGAGACAGAGAGGTGTAGCAAGGGAGGAGGGAGGCGCCCAAGGCTGTGGGTTGCTGCCCTCCCCACTTTAGATAGGCCCCCTGGGGGGGCGCCGGCCCTAGAGATGGGATCTCAAGGGGGGCGGCGGCCAAAGGGGGGGAAGGGGTTGCCTTGCCCCCCAAGGCAAGGGGGAAGTCCCCCCACCCTAGGGTTCCCAACCCTAGGCGCATGGGGGGAGGCCCATGGGGGGCGCCCAGCCCACTAGGGGCTGGTTCCCTTCCACTTTCAGCCCATGGGCCCCTCCGGGATAGGTGGCCCCACCCGGTGGACCCCCGGGACCCTTCCGGTGGTCCCGGTACAATACCGGTAACCCCCGAAACTTTCCCGGTGGCCGAAACTGGACTTCCTATATATAATTCTTCACCTCCGGACCATTCCGGAACCTCTCGTGACGTCCGGGATCTCATCCGGGACTCTGAACAACTTTTGGGTTTCCGCATACATATATCTCTACAACCCTAGCGTCACCGAACCTTAAGTGTGTAGACCCTACGGGTTCGGGAGACATGCAAACATGACCGAGACGCCTCTCCGGTCAATAACCAACAGCGGGATCTGGATACCCATGTTGGCTCCCACATGTTCCACGATGATCTCATCGGATGAACTACGGTGTCGAGGATTCAATCAATCCCGTATGCAATTTCCTTTGTCAATCGGTATGTTACTTGCCCGAGATTCGATCGTCGGTATCCCAATACCTTGTTCAATCTCGTTACCGGCAAGTCTCTTTACTCGTACCGCAATGCATGATCCCGTGACTAACGCCTTAGTCACATAGAGCTCAATATGATGATGCATTACCGAGTGGGCCCAGAGATACCTCTCCCTCACACGGAGTGAAAAATCCCAGTCTCGATCCGTGCCAACCCAACAGACACTTTCGGAGATACCCGTAGTGCACCTTTATAGTCACCCAGTTACGTTGTGACGTTTGGCACACCCAAAGCACTCCTACGGTATCCGGGAGTTGCACGATCTCATGGTCTAAGGAAAAGATACTTGACATTGGAAAAGCTCTAGCAAACGAAACTACACGATCTTTTATGCTATGCTTAGGATTGGGTCTTGTCCATCACATCATTCTCCTAATGATGTGATCCCGTTATCAACGACATCCCATGTCCATAGTCAGGAAACCATGACTATCTGTTGATCAACGAGCTAGTCAACTAGAGGCTTACTAGGGACACGTTGTGATCTATGTATTCATGCATGTATTACGATTTCCGGACAATACAATTATAGCATGAACAATAGACAATTACCATGAACAAAGAAATATAATAATAACCATTTATTATTGCCTCTAGGGCATATTTCCAACAGTCTCCCACTTGCACTAGAGTCAATAATCTAGTTACATTGTGATGAAACAAACACCCATTGCGTCCTGGTGTTGATCATGTTTTGCTCTAGGGAGAGGTTTAGCCAACGGATCTGCTACATTCAGGTCCGTATGTACTTTATAAATATCTATGTCTCCATTTTGAACACTTTCACGAATGGAGTTGAAGCGGCGCTTGATATGCCTGGTCTTCCTGTGAAACCTGGGCTCCTTCGCAAGGGCAATAGCTCCAGTGTTGTCACAGAAGAGAGTCATCGGGCCCGACGCATTGGGAATCACCCCTAGGTCGGTAATGTACTCCTTCATCCAGACTGCTTCCTGTGCTGCCTCTGAGGCTGCCATGTACTCCGCTTCACATGTAGATCCTGCCACGACGCTTTGCTTGCAACTGCACTAGCTTACTGCTCCTCCATTCAAAATATACACGTATCCGGTTTGTGACTTCGAGTCATCCAGATCTGTGTCGAAGCTAGCGTCGACGTAACCCTTTACGACGAGCTCTTCGTCACCTCCGTAAACGAGAAACATATCCTTAGTCCTCTTCAGGTACTTCAGGATATTCTTGACCGCTGTCCAGTGTTCCATGCCGGGATTACTTTGGTACCTTCCTACCAAACTTACGGCAAGGTTTACATCAGGTTTGGTACACAGCATGGCATACATAATAGACCCTATGGCCGAGGCATAGGGGATGACACTCATCTTTTCTATATCTTCTGCCGTGGTCGGACATTGAGCTGTGCTCAATTGCACACCTTGCAATACAGGCAAGAACCCCTTCTTGGACTGATCCATATTGAACTTCTTCAATATCTTGTCAAGGTATGTACTCTGTGAAAGACCAATGAGGCGTCTTGATCTATCTCTATAGATCTTGATGCCTAATATATAAGCAGCTTCTCCAAGGTCCTTCATTGAAAAACACTTATTCAAATAGGCCTTTATACTTTCCAAGAATTCTATATCATTTCCCATCAATAGTATGTCATCCACATATAATATGAGAAATGCTACAGAGCTCCCACTCACTTTCTTGTAAACACAGGCTTCTCCATAAGTCTGTGTAAACCCAAACGCTTTGATCATCTCATCAAAGCGAATGTTCCAACTCCGAGATGCTTGCACCAGCCCATAGATTGAGCGCTGGAGCTTGCATACTTTGTTAGCATTCTTAGGATCGACAAAACCTTCCGGCTGCATCATATACAACTCTTCCTTAAGGAAGCCGTTAAGGAATGCCGTTTTGACGTCCATCTGCCATATCTCATAATCATAGTATGCGGCAATTGCTAACATGATTCGGACGGACTTCAGCTTCGCTACGGGTGAGAAAGTCTCATCGTAGTCAACCCCTTGAACTTGTCGATAACCCTTAGCGACAAGTCGAGCTTTGTAGATGGTCACATTACCATTTGCGTCCGTCTTCTTCTTAAAGATCCATTTATTTTCTATGGTTCGCCGATCATCGGGCAAGTCAGTCAACGTCCATACTTCGTTATCATACATGGATCCTATCTCGGATTTCATGGCTTCTAGCCATTTGTCGGAATCCGGGCCCGCCATCGCTTCTTCATAGTTCGAAGGTTCACCGTTGTCTAACAACATGATTTCCAGGACAGGGTTGCCGTACCACTCTGGTGCGGAACGTGTCCTTGTGGACCTACGAAGTTCAGTAACTTGTTCTGAAGCTTCATGATCATCATCATTAACTTCCTCCCCAGTCGGTGTAGGCACCACAGGAACATTTTCCCTCGCTGCGCTACTTTCCGGTTCGGAAGGGGTGACTATCACCTCATCAAGTTCCACTGTCCTCCCACTCAATTCTTTCGAGAGAAACTCCTTCTCTAGAAAGGACCCGTTCTTGGCAACGAAGATCTTGCCTTCGGATCTGAGGTAGAAGGTATACCCAATAGTTTCCTTAGGGTATCCTATGAAGACGCATTTTTCCGACTTGGGTTCGAGCTTTTCAGGTTGAAGTTTCTTGACATAAGCATCGCATCCCCAAACTTTTAGAAACGACAGCTTAGGTTTCTTCCCAAACCATAATTCATACGGTGTCGTCTCAACGGATTTAGACGGAGCCCTATTTAAAGTGAATGCGGCAGTCTCTAAAGCATAGCCCCAAAATGAGAGCGGTAAATCGGTAAGAGACATCATAGATCGCACCATATCCAATAGAGTGCGATTACGATGTTCGGACACACCGTTTCTCTGAGGTGTTCCAGGCGGCGTGAGTTGTGAAACTATTCCACATTTCCTTAAGTGTGTACCAAATTCGTGACTTAAATATTCTCCACCACGATCTGATCGTAAGAATTTTATTTTCTTGTCACGTTGATTCTCAACTTCACTCTGAAATTCCTTGAACTTTTCAAAGGTTTCAGACTTGTGTTTCATTAGGTAGATATACCCATATCTACTTAAATCATCAGTGAGAGTGAGAACATAACGATATCCTCCGTGAGCCTCAACACTCATTGGACCGCACACATCGGTATGTATGATTTCCAATAAGTTGGTTGCTCGCTCCATTGTTCCGGAGAACGGAGTCTTGGTCATCTTACCCATGAGGCATGGTTCGCACGTGTCAAATGATTCGTAATCAAGAGACTCCAAAAGTCCATCTGCATGGAGCTTCTTCATGCGCTTGACACCAATGTGACCAAGGCGGCAGTGCCACAAGTATGTGGGACTATCGTTATCAACTTTACATCTTTTGGTATTCACACTATGAACATGTGTAACATCACGTTCGAGATTCATCAAAAATAAACCATTGACCAGCGGGGCATGACCATAAAACATATCTCTCAAATAAATAGAACAACCATTATTCTCGGATTTAAATGAGTAGCCATCTCGAATTAAATGAGATCCAGATACAATGCTCATGCTCAAAGCTGGCACTAAATAACAATTATTGAGGTTTAAAACTAATCCCGTAGGGAGATGCAGAGGTAGCGTGCCGACGGCGATCACATCGACTTTGGAACCATTCCCGACGCGCATCGTCACCTCGTCCTTTGCCAGTCTCCGTTTATTCCGTAGTTCCTGTTTTGAGTTACAAATATGAGCAACCGCACCGGTATCAAATACCCAGGAGCTACTACGAGTACTGGTAAGGTACACATCAATTACATGTATATCGCATATACCTTTGGTGTTGCCGGCCTTCTTCTTGTCCGCTAAGTATTTGGGGCAGTTCCGCTTCCAGTGACCACTTCCCTTGCAATAAAAGCACTCAGTCTCGGGCTTGGGTCCATTCTTTGACTTCTTCCTGGTAACTGGTTTACCGGGCGCGGCAACTCCCTTGCCGTCCTTCTTGAAGTTCTTCTTACCCTTGCCCTTCTTGAACTTAGTGGTTTTATTCACCATCAACACTTGATGTTCTTTTCTGATCTCCCCTTCCGCTGATTTCAGCATTGAATATACCTCAGGAATGGTCTTTTCCATCCCCTGCATATTGTAGTTCATCACAAAGCTCTTGTAGCTTGGTGGAAGCGACTGGAGGATTCTGTCAATGACCGCGTCATCCGGGAGATTAACTACCAGCTGGGATAAGCGGTTGTGTAACCCAGACATTCTGAGTATGTGCTCACTAGCAGAACTATTCTCCTCCATTTTACAACTGAAGAACTTGTCGGAGACATCATATCTCTCGACCCGGGCATGAGCTTGAAAAACCAGTTTCAGCTCCTCGAACATCTCATATGCTCCATGTTTCTCAAAACGCTTTTGGAGACCCGGTTCTAAGCTATAAAGCATGCCGCACTGAACGAGGGAGTAATCATCAGCACGCTGCTGCCAAGCGTTCATAACATATTGGTTTTCTGGGATTGGTGCATCACCTAGCGGTGCTTCTAAGACATAATCTTTCTTGGCTACTATGAGGATGATCCTCAGGTTCCGGACCCAGTCCGTATAGTTGCTGCCATCATCTTTCAGCTTGGTTTTCTCTAGGAACACGTTGAAATTGAGGACAACGTTGGCCATTAGATCTACAAGACATAGTGTAAAGATTTTAGACTAAGTTCATGATAATTAAGTTCATCTAATCAAATTATTTAATGAACTCCCACTTAGATAGACATCCCTCTAGTCATCTAAGTGAAACATGATCCGAGTTTAACTAGGCTGTGTCCGATCATCACGTGAGACGGACTAGTCAAGATCGGTGAACATCTCCATGTTGATCGTATCTTCTATACGACTCATGCTCGACCTTTCGGTCCTCCGTGTTCCGAGGCCATGTCTGTAAATGCTAGGCTCGTCAAGTCAACCTAAGTGTATTGCGTGTGTTCCGAGGCCATGTCTGTACATACTAGGCTCGTCAACACCCGTTGTATTCGAACGTTAGAATCTATCACACCCGATCATCACGTGGTGCTTCGAAACAACGAACCTTCGCAACGGTGCACAGTTAGGGGGAACACTTTTCTTGAAATTATCATAAGGGATCATCTTACTTACTACCGTCGTTCTAAGCAAATAAGATGCAAAAACATGATAAACATCACATGCAATCAAATAGTGACATGATATGGCCAATATCATTATGCTCCTTTAATCTCCATCTTCGGGGCACCATGATCATCTTCGTCACCGGCATGACACCATGATCTCCATCATTGTGTCTTCATGAAGTCGTCACGCCAACGATTACTTCTACTTCTATGGCTAACGCGTTTAGCAACAAAGTAAAGTAATTTACATGGCGTTTATTCAATGACACGCAGGTCATGCAAAATAATAAAGACAACTCCTATGGCTCCTGCCGGTTGTCATACTCATCGACATGCAAGTCGTGATTCCTATTACAAGAATATGATCAATCTCATACATCACATATATCATTCATCACATCTTTTGGCCATATCACATCACATAGCACTTGCTGCAAAAACAAGTTAGACGTCCTCTAATTGTTGTTGCAAGTTTTTACGTGGTTTGTAGGTTTCTAGCAAGAACGTTTCTTACCTACGTATGACCACAACGTGATTTGCCAATTTCTATTTACCCTTCATAAGGACCCTTTTCATCAAATCCGTTCCGACTAAAGTAGGAGAGACAGACACCCGCTAGCCACCTTATGCATCTAGTGCATGTCAGTCGGTGGAACCTGTCTCACGTAAGCGTACGTGTAAGGTCGGTCCGGGCCGCTTCATCCTACAATGCCGCCGAAACAAGAAAAGACTAGTAGCGGCAAGAAGAATTGGCAAACTCAACGCCCACAACTGCTTTGTGTTCTACTCGTGCATAGTAACTACGCATAGGCCTGGCTCATGATGCCACTGTTGGGAATCGTAGCATAATTTTAAAATTTTCCTATGCTCACCAAGATGCATCTAGGAGTATACTAGCAACGAGGGGAAAGGAGTGCATCTACATACCCTTGTAGATCGCGAGCGGAAGCGTTCCAATGAACGTGGATGACGGAGTCGTACTCGCCGTGATCCAAATCACCGATGACCGAGTGCCGAACGGACGGCACCTCCGCGTTCAACACACGTACAGTGCAGCGACGTCTCCTCCTTCTTGATCCAGCAAGGGAGAAGGAGAGGTTGATGGAGATCCAGCAGCACGACGGCGTGGTGGTGGATGTAACGGGTCTTGGCAGGGCTTCGCCGAGCTTCTGCGAGACGGAGAGGTGTAGCAAGGGAGGAGGGAGGCGCCCAAGGCTGTGGGTTGCTGCCCTCCCTCCCCCCTTTATATAGGCCCCCTGGGGGGGGCGCCGGCCCTAGAGATGGGATCTCAAGGGGGGGCGGCGGCCAAAGGGGGGGAAGGGGTTGCCTTGCCCCCCAAGGCAAGGGGGAAGTCCCCCCACCCTAGGGTTCCCAACCCTAGGCGCATGGGGGGAGGCCCATGGGGGGGCGCCCAGCCCACTAGGGGCTGGTTCCCTTCCACTTTCAGCCCATGGGCCCCTCCGGGATAGGTGGCCCCACCCGGTGGACCCCCGGGACCCTTCCGGTGGTCCCGGTACAATACCGGTAACCCCAGAAACTTTCCCGGTGGCCGAAACTGGACTTCCTATATATAATTCTTCACCTCCGGACCATTCCGGAACCTCTCGTGACGTCCGAGATCTCATCTGGGACTCCGAACAACTTTCGGGTTTCCGCATACATATATCTCTACAACCCTAGCGTCACCGAACCTTAAGTGTGTAGACCCTACGGGTTCGGGAGACATGCAGACATGGCCGAGACGCCTCTCCGGTCAATAACCAACAGCGGGATCTGGATACCCATGTTGGCTCCCACATGTTCCACGATGATCTCATCGGATGAACCACGGTGTCGAGGATTCAATCAATCCCGTATGCAATTCCCTTTGTCAATCGGTATGTTACTTGCCCGAGATTCGATCGTCGGTATCCCAATACCTTGTTCAATCTCGTTACCGGCAAGTCTCTTTACTCGTACCGCAATGCATGATCCCGTGACTAACGCCTTAGTCACATAGAGCTCAATATGATGATGCATTACCGAGTGGGCCCAGAGATACCTCTCCGTCACACGGAGTGACAAATCCCAGTCTCGATCCGTGCCAACCCAACAGACACTTTCGGAGATACCCGTAGTGCACCTTTATAGTCACCCAGTTACGTTGTGACGTTTGGCACACCCAAAGCACTCCTACGGTATCCGGGAGTTGCACGATCTCATGGTCTAAGGAAAAGATACTTGACATTGGAAAAGCTCTAGCAAACGAAACTACACGATCTTTTATGCTATGCTTAGGATTGGGTCTTGTCCATCACATCATTCTCCTAATGATGTGATCCCGTTATCAACGACATCCCATGTCCATAGTCAGGAAACCATGACTATCTATTGATCAACGAGCTAGTCAACTAGAGGCTTACTAGGGACACGTTGTGATCTATGTATTCACACATGTATTACGATTTCCGGACAATACAATTATAGCATGAACAATAGACAATTACCATGAACAAAGAAATATAATAATAACCATTTATTATTGCCTCTAGGGCATATTTCCAACAGAGTGTTGATGCTCGCGGCGGGTATCGTTATTTTCTTACCTTCACAGATGATTTGAGCAGATATGGGTATATCTACTTGATGAAATATAAGTCTGAAACATTTGAAAAGTTTAAAGAATTTTAGAGTGAAGTGGAAAATCATCGTAACAAGAAAATAAAGTTTCTGCGATCTGATCGTGGAGGAGAATATTTGAGTACAAGTTTGGTCTTCATTTGAAATAATGCGGAATAGTTTCGCAACTCACGCCACCTGGAACACCACAGCGTAATCGTGTATCCAAATGTCGTAACTGCACTTTATTAGATATGGTGCGATCTATGCTGTCTCTTACTAATTTACCGCTATCGTTTCGGGGTTATGCTTTAGAGACAGCTGCATTCACGTTAAATAGGGCACCATCTAAATCCGTTGAGACGACACCTTATGAAATGTGGTTTGGCAAGAAACCCAAGTTGTCGTTTCTTAATGTTTGGGGCTGCGATGCTTATGTGAAAAGCTTCAACCTGATAAGCTCGAACCCAAATCGGAAAAATGTGTCTTTATAGGATACCCAAAGGAGACTGTTGGGTACACCTTCTATCACAGATCCGAAGGCAAGATATTCGTTGCTAAGAATGGATCCTTTCTAGAGAAGGAGTTTCTTTCGAAAGAAGTGAGTGGGAGGAAAGTAGGACTTGACGAGGTAATTGTACCTACTCCCTTATTGGAAAGTAGTTCATCACAGAAATCAGTTCCAGTGATTCCTACACCAGTAAGTGAGGAAGCTAATGATGATGATCATGAAACTTCTGATCAAGTTACTACCGAACCTCGTAGGTCAACCAGATTAAGATCCACACCAGAGTGGTACGGTAATCTTGTTCTGGAAGTCATGTTACTCGACCATGACGAACCTACGAACTATGACGAAGCGATGATGAGCCTAGATTCCACAAAATGGCTTGAGGCCATGAAATCTGAGATGGGATCCATGTATGGGAACAAAGTGTGGACTTTGGTTGACTTGCCCGTTGATCGGCAAGCCATAGAGAATGAATGGATCTTCAAGAAGAAGACTGATGCTGACGTTAATATTACTGTCTACAAAGCTCGACTTGTTGCAAAAGGTTTTCGACAAGTTCAAGGAGTTGATTACTATGAGACCTTCTCACCCATAGCGATGCTTAAGTCTGTCTGAATCATGTTAGCAATTGCCGCATTTTATGATTATGAAATTTGGCAAATGGATGTCAAAACTGCATTCCTTAATGGATATCTTAAAGAAGAGTTGTATATGATGCAACCAGAAGGTTTTTTCGATCCAAAAGGTGCTAACAAAGTGTGTAAGCTCCAGCGATCCATTTATGGACTGGTGCAAGCATCTTGGAGTTGAAATATACACTTTCATTGTGTGATCAAAGCATATGGTTTTATACAGACTTTTAGAGAAGCCTGTATTTACAAGAAAGTGAGTGGGAGCTCTGTAGAGTAATTTAACTGTGCGTGGCTTCATCGTAGAGAGCTGATGTGTATGGCAGAGGCCACCAACGAGGGGGTGCGAGAGAGAAAAGGCCCGTAGAGAGGGAAGAGAAGGCGTGTGCGCGTGAGAGGAGTCGACATCGAGAGAACGTGTTTGTTCGAGAGACACCGAGGAATACTGAAGGAAATATGCCCTAGAGGCAATAATAAAGTTGTTATTTATATTTCCTTATATCATGATAATTGTTTATTATTCATGCAAGAATTGCATTAACCGGAAACTTAGTACATGTGTGAATACATAGACAAACAGAATGTCACCAGTATGCCTCTACTTGACTAGCTCGTTGAATCAAAGATGGTTAAGTTTCCTAGCCATAGACATGAGTTGTCATTTGATTAACGGGATCACATCATTAGAGAATGATGTGATTGACTTGACCCATTCCGTTAGCTTAGCACTTGATTGTTTAGTATGTTGCTATTGCTTTCTTCATGAATTATACATGTTCCTATGCCTATGAGATTATGCAACTCCCGAATACCGGAGGAACACTTTGTGTGCTATCAAACGTCACAACGTAACTGGGTGATTATAAATATGCTCTACAGGTGTCTCAGATGGGGTTTGTTCAGTTGGCATAGGTCGAGATTAGGATTTGTCACTCTGATTGTCGGAGAGGTATCTCTGGGCTGTCAGGACCCCGATTCCAAGTCACATCGATCTAGCCGGTAACACCTCATATCACTTTGCGGCCTCACGCACGGTATTCCCACGGGTGTCGCCTTACCATGGCCCCGGACCGTTTGCGCCTTTTGGCTCACGTATATGATAGTGTCGCTAGCATCCATATGACAGAGAACCCGGGCCGACATGGCTAGTCGTGAACCCAAAGTGGCACTAACTTACGGGGACAGGCATACATGAATCAACATCGAGCATGTCAGTCAACAGCGTGCGAATCCGGGCTGTAGCACTGGGCTAACAGGACTCCGGTGAACCGGGCTGTAGCAGGCTAGGCAGGACTCCAGATGTCACCGAGAGACATTTCCCTGAAGGGACAGACACAGGAACGAAGTGAATCCCATGTCGGCAGTCAAGTGTTCCAGAGCAGTAGTGCTGGGCTAGCAGGACTCAAGTGAACCGGGCTGTAGCGGACTACTATGGCTCATGGAAGCACAAGACTACATTTCCCCATAAGAGAGGCTACCAAGGATAAACAACTAGGTTGTCGGATCCGACACATACCAAGCATTTCAATCATACACACAATATGCTCGATATGTGTAAATACAACATGGCATCATAAAATAACTCTACGACTCAAGTATTTATTCATTAGGCTCCAAGGAGCCAAGTATTACAATCATGGTCTCATGACCCAATATACAGAGCATACAAGCATCGAGCGGAAGCATAAACATGTCTAAGTCCAGACAACTACAAATGAAAAAGGCTGAGAAGCCTGACTATCTACAAGACCCTCCCAAGGGTACAAGATCGTAGCTAAGGTAACAAGCTAATCGCCGAATTCCACGCGAAACTACTAGCGAGACTGACGTCTCTCTGCAAAACATAAAATAGGCAAACGTGAGTACAAATGTACCCAGCAAGACTTACAACAGAACTAGCTACATATGCATCAGTATCAACAAAGGGGGTGGTGGAGTTTGACTGCAGCAAGCCAGCTTTGACTCAGTGGCTATCCTAAACTATGACTGCAAGTAACTCTTTTGAGGTGGCGCACACAAGTCCACATATTCACCATATCAATACACCACTATGGATCCGCTCCCGTCTCCCTACGAGAAGGCCATCCATAGCACTCACGCTTATCTTGCGAGTTTTAGAATATCCACTTTCACTTGTCTATGAAATTTACAGGCAACCCAGAAGTCCTTTACCGCGGACACGGCTATTCGAATAGATCATTTATAACCCTGCAGGGGTGTACTTCTTCACACATGTTTCCACCACTTAGCGTCTGCACACGACATGTGCTCGGCAGACTTCAAGCGAAAGCCGACGTGGGTGTAGACCACGACCTAACTAACCACATAAGTCTCTAGTCCAGGTTTATCGCCTATTCATGTTCCATCCGCGAGGAGATTCGGCCGGGGTTTCTGTCGTGGAATTGTCACGGCAGATGTCCTCGAGCTAGGACTTAGTCGTGGAGCCATCGCAACTAGGAAGCTTAAAGGGGTTAAGCGGGACAAGGAACACGAGGGTTATACTGGTTCGGCCCCTTACGGTGAAGGTAAAAGCCTACGTCCAGTTGAGGTGGTATTGATTAGGGTTTCGATGACCAGGGAGCTTAACTGCTATGCCTGGCTCTCGACGAGATCTTCCTCGTCCTGAACCGCCGCCGGGTCGCCCCTTTATATAGAGAGATTGACGCCCAGCGGCTCTCAGAGTCCCGGCCGGCTCATAACAGTGTCCGGCTCGGACTCTTTCTATTCTTGCCTTACACTACAAGTTTTACCCTAACGGCGGCTAATGCTACGGGCCTTAAGCCATCTCCGGGTCTTGGGCCCGTTATTGACCCGCCGTCTTCATCTTTGGTACTGGGCTTCGCGTAGTAACCATCATGGGTAACCCGGCCCCTCCTGGGCGGGTGACTCCGACGGTTATATCCTCAACATTAGGCCCCAGATTGATTTGAGCCGGCTCATGTCAATCTTCAATCCTTTCGACAGAAAATCTCCGGCTTACCATTGTGTGAAGGCTATAACCCGTCGTGACGTCATCTTCTGGATTCCGGGTAACCCGCCGTGACGTCATCTTCCATTAAGTCCATTTTTTACTCCACCATATCCGCAACGGATCTTATCCTTAACTGCCGTCCAAAAAATTGAGGCGTTGATATGGTGAGATAACCACGTCGTGGCCTCCTCGTTTCTCGCGCCCACTTATGAGCCTCACCTTATAAATAGCCCGGCCCATGAGCCTCTGGTCACTCGTCGCCTCTATCTTCTTCCTCCTCTCGCCTACTGTGCTGTCGCCCGAGATCCGCCGCCGCCGCCGCGGATCTCCTCGTCCTCACCAACTCCGGCCGCTGCATCAACCTGTTGTGTCCAGAGAAAATGGCGGCGACCTCCGCGACTCACCTGCACCCGTAAACCCTCGCCACTCCATAGAGTAGATCCACATTAGGTTCTTTGCAGTTCTTCCCGTGTTCTTTGCCGTTCCTCGCGAGTTCTTGGTAGATTTCAGTATTACCACCCTTTCTGATCTTTAGACTGTATAGAACTGTTGCGGTAGTTGTTTCACACCCATTCCCAATGTACATAGATCCCTTCTCATTGAGTAAAGGCTCTGTTCGAACCGATGAACTTCTTCTGCGTCTGTTTTAGGTCTAGAAACTTTTCCTTTCCAGTCGATCGTTTGATCCAGAATAATTACTGTGATCTGTGAAACCTGTTTGCGCCACACTTAGTCAAAATTTCATCTGTTTAGCTATAGCGGCTCATATCTCTGGCTTAAAAAAGCCACGCGCCGTAAAACTTTCCGGCTCAAAAGAAGCCATGCGCCGTAAAATTTGCCGGCTTATTTATGATAAAGCTGTAGACAATTTGAATTACTCTCGCTACCTTCAATGGCTTAGATAACCCGATACACTTAACCATATGTCATTAGGCCCCTTCATAAGCCGCCACTTTAAACATTGAACTGTAAACTTCCTCCGGCTTATAATTGAACCGAACATTCTCTTTTATCATAGGCTTCCGACTTTCACCATGCCTCCCAAAGCTCCCAAAGCACGCATCACGTGCAACTGGATGAGGTCCAACGTCACTGATGAAACCTTAGCGGACTTTGTGAAGACGGGTTACCTGCCCAAAAAGGATGTCATGTCTTACTGTGCCCCTGACCCGTCAGAGGTGAGACCGCAACCAAAGGATGGTGAAGTGGTAATATTTGCGGATCACATGAGCCGGGGCTTCGCACCGCCCGGCTCAAAGTTCTTTAGAGATGTGCTGAGTTTCTTTGATCTGCGGCCACAAGACATAGTCCCAATTCCGTGTCAAACATATGCAACTTCCAAGTATTCTGCGAAGTCTACCTTGGAGAAGAGCCCAGCCTTCTGCTCTTTAGAGAGCTATTCTATTTGAACCGCCAGAATGAGTGCGCCAACGGACCGAGCCTGGAACTTGGTGGAATCTCCATCCAACGCCGGAGAGACTGCCTCTTTCCTTACGCTGAGCCGCCCAGCCATCCAAAGGACTGGAACCAGACGTGGTTTTACTGCCAGGACACGTCTCCGGCTGACGAGAGCCCTCTGCCCGGCTTTCGTGCCGTGCGTCTGGAACCAAACCACCCTCTGCCCGAGAAACTATCTCAGGCGGAGCGTCAACCTCTGATCCCCACCGTCAACAGGATCAAGGCTCTCCTGGGCAATGGCCTCAACAGCATTGATCTGGTCCGGGTTTGGATCTCGTGGCGGGTGATCCCCTTGAGCCGCCGCCCCGGCTTAATGTGTGATTACACGGGCCGGAAAGATGACCCCCTGCGACATAGCCGCAACGATCTTCCTGAAGACGTTGTTGAAGATATGACCAAGGCCCTCTTGAATGAGAGCTTGGCAGACTGCGAGAGGACCGGCTTAAGCCCCTTCTGCAAGACCAACCCGGCCCCAGCGGTAAGCCGCTGATCTGAACATCTTATTTTCTCCTTTAGATAGTTTTCATCTGAACCTTAAGAAATCTTCATTGTATTTTTCAGGCTGATGATAAATTCTGGAAGGTCAAGTATGACCATGAGGCGGCCAAGAAGGCCAGGAAGGCTAAGAAAGCCGCCAGGAGAGCCGCTCCCCGCAAGAAGGGAAGCAGGCCTACTGCCTCAGAGCTGCTTCAATTAAGTGACAGCTCCGAGTCAGAGGTAACTCCTGAACCTGTAAGCTCTTGTTGTATTTCTTGTTTATTCCTGTCCACCTTATTGATACTGATCATCAGCAGGATGACACCGGAGCAAGTAACCCGGTGACCGAAGAGGTAATGACACTTTCCTCTGACTCGGAGCCCTTGCCAAGGCTGAAAGTCCGAAGAGTAACCCGGAAAGTAAGATTTTCACATCCTTTAGCTTATCAAGATCCTCAATTTCTTTTGAAGCGACAGATTCATGAGAGTCGGCGGCACACCCGGACCAACAAGGATGCTGACCTCTCCTCCGGTTTACCTGAAGCGTCGAGGAAGCGCCGGACCGAGGTTATCTCCAACTTATATCCTTTTCATCCTTTGGCGGGTGTTACACGTCAACCGCTCAACTCTTCTGATTCGAACTATCAGGAAACTTCACCTTCCTCTAGTGACTCGATGCAATCAAACCTGCCGGCTTTCAAGACCGTACCCGGGTAATGACGATCATCTCTTGTCGTGCTTATCTTTACTCATACTCTTGTGCTAACCCTTTGTTTTTCAGTGCCCAAGCAAAGCTCAGTAAGAGAGCGAAGAAGAATAAGCCGGTCGACGAGCCGGTCTTGCCTGAGCCGGAGGTTTCAGCCCAAGAGCCGCCAGCTGCCTCTGCTCCTGAAGCTGCCACTCCAACCGACGAGCCGGCCATGGAGACTTCCACCAACCCGGACATCTCCAGCCCGGCTCAGCCGGCCGATGACCCGGACGGAGTTTGTCGAGCCAGGGAGACCCACTTCACTGGCTAAGTGCTCTGCGAAGGAAGAGTTGCTAGAGCGCCGCCGGGCCAAGCTGGACATCACCAACTATGCCAACCTGAGCATTGGAGAAATCATCTCCGGCTATGTCAATCAAGTGCACAGCAGCCGGGACTTGGAGATTGACATATTGAAGCAAATACAGCAGAAGTCTGAGGTACCACTCTACTGCTTACTACATAATCATCTTTACCATACTAGCCCCCAAGTCTACGACTTATGATAGAATATGTTGTAGACTTAATTTCCGGCTTACTTCCATGAACCGGTAATTTGTGGATAGAAACTTTCGACATGCATTAGCCCCCAAGTGCCAAGTGTCTTTGCTTGGAAAGCGCTTGGGACTTTAAAATTGCATAATAACTATTCATACTATAACCCGGAAATTGTGCAGGCTGCTTGCAAGAAGTTTGAGGCTGATATCTCTGATCTGAAGAACCGCCTGAGGACGCAGGAAACTGAGACCCGGAAGGCCAACGCCAAATTTGAATCCAGCATTGCTGCTCAAGAGAAACTGAAGAAGAACTTTGAAGCTGAAAGGAAGACTTGGGCCGAAGAGAAGGCTACTCTGGTGAGCCGGGCCGAACAGGCGGAGAAGGCTCTGATGGAGAGAACCGCCGAACTCTCCGGCTTAAAGCGCCACGTGTCAGAGATGGTCGCCGCCATCTTCGGTAAGTCATTCCGCCGGCTCTCGATAATTTTATAGCCTTTATATCTCATAACTCCCATTATTGAGAACGGCTTATCTTACTTTGTTAAACAGGTCCCAGAAGCGCCAACCTCAATCAGAACATGCTGACCAAGCTGAAGGCCGTCTACACCCTGGTGGAGCAACTCTACACCGGGTCACAGCGCGCTTTGGCCGTGGTGGCCCTATCCAATGAGGTTCCGACTCACCTGGCGGTAGTACTTCGCCGGCTGGCCGTTCTTCCTCAGCGTGTCCAAGAGCTGCGACGGGCCTCGGCAAGAGCCGGAGCCATAGCTGCTCTGAGCCGGGCCAAGGCTTTCCTTCCAGAACTAGACCCGGCGGACATTGCACTTGGTTACCCCAGCTTGAAGGAAGACGGCACCCCTTTCGACCAAAAGGACTTTGCTGCCTGTGTGAAGATCGTGCGCCCGGTGGCCACCCTGATTGGGAATGACACTGATCTGACCAAGTACCAGCCGGGCTACGATGTAGAGAATCAGAGGATCCCCACTCCGCGTTATGAAGCCATCAGCTTAGTCCCGCCAACTCGTAAGCACACCTTTGCCCCGGAAATTGACCCGGCCAGGTTAATTGACGAGGAAGCTCAATTTGAAGCTTTGAGCGGCATTGACTGGAAATCGTCAACCTTCCAGGTCTTGGGAACAGCCGGAGGAGCGGAGAGGGATGAGCCGGAAGCTGCGACCCGGCCAGCATCTTGACTCTTTAGGCGGCTTGTTAAACAATGCTTCACCCTTTTGGACTCGGGGAGTCTTGTAATAGAATAGGACCAACATTTTAACCTTGCCGTGCCATCGTGCACGTGTTGAATGCTTAATTCCATTGAAGTTGCTTCCTTATATTCCTCCGGGTCATGATTGATCATTCATTTTCCTTAAACTCAAATAGTTGTCTTTAACTATCCTGCATAGAAAAACAAATCACAAGTCTCTAGGCGGCTTACCGCACTGAGAATCATAGTCTCATACATATAACCCGGAATATAAATCTAAGTCACGAAAGACTGGTCCTCAATTATGTCCTTGATATAATCGTAATAACACACTTACAGGCCTTCAAGTACACTTCCGGTTTATATAACCCGGATAATAAGGTTGGTACCTCAACTCTGGTTTACCAGTCTTGATAATGCTGATTGTGTGCGACTAGCACTGTGAATCAAAGTTAAGCCGGCGGAACAAGAACCGCCGTGTATACTGTTGATACAACCAGAAGAACTTGTTGTAAATCAGAAAGTCAAAACCTTAGGGGCTTCCGGTTCGAATACGACCAGAGACCCGTCCCAAAGGGGTTAAGCTAAGATTCGAATGCGATCATATAGCCCCCAGTGGGTTTGCCGATGCCGATCAAGAGGGTACCGACAGCTATGTTCTCTTTGGTTCGAATACGACCTATGTTTGAACAGGAAGCCCCCAAATGACCTTAAGAGTTGTTTAACGACGCTGATTCGAATACGATCCACGTCGGTTCCCAAAGGGGGTTGAGCTATGATTCAAATATAATCAAAGAAAACTCCCCAATGACCTCGGCACTTTGCCAATCAAATGGGTATCGATAGCTATGTTCTCTTTGGTTCGAATACGACCTATGTTTGAACAGGAAGCCCCCAAGTGATTATATTGCGTACGGCTAGATTCGAATACGATCATAAGCCGGATCCACCTCCAAGTTACCATGTGATCTTGTAATGGAAACAACACATTTACCTTTGGAGGAGAAAAAGGACAGAGGTCCTGCTTTATTGCTTATCATAATATATACATGGCTTATAGAAATATGTACATTATGAGAGCCGGTGGCTCAAGTGTACTAAGGCCGAAGCTGAGCTATGTTCCACGGCCGACGGGTCTCCTCCTCCGACTTGCGTGAATCTTTGTGCTCCCGAATGTCAATGAGGTAATATGACCCGTTGTGCAAGTTCTTGCTGACCACAAAGGGTCCTTCCCAAGGCGGGGATAGCTTGTGCGCATCTGTTTGATCTTGGATGAGCCGGAGCACCAGATCACCTGCCTGGAAGACCCGGGACTTAACCCGGCGACTGTGATAACGGCGCAGGTCTTGTTGGTAAATCGCTGATCGAGCTGCTGCCACATCACGCTGTTCGTCCAACAAAGTCAAGAGCATCTTGGCGCGCCTGTTCATTATCCACCTCAACGTAAGCCGCCACTCGAGGCGAGTCATGACGGATATCACTGGGGAGGACTGCTTCCGCTCCATAAACCATGAAGAAAGGCGTAAAACCTGTGGACCTGTTAGGAGTAGTATTGATGCTCCATAACACGGAGGGTAACTCCTCCACCCAACAACCTAGCGTCCGCTGCAAAGGGACCAAAAGCCGGGGCTTGATGCCTTTCAGAATCTCCTGATTAGCCCTCTCAGCTTGACCATTGGATTGAGGATGAGCCACTGATGAAATATCAAGCCGAATATGCTCTCGTTGACAAAACTCCTCCATGGCGCCCTTGGACAGATTGGTACCATTGTCAGTTATAATGCTGTGTGGAAAGCCAAAATGAAATATCACCCTTTTCATGAACTGAACCGCCGTGGATGCATCACACTTGCTAATTGGCTCTGCTTCAACCCACTTTGTGAATTTGTCAACTGCCACCAAGAGGTGGGTCTTTTTATCCTTGGACCTTTTAAAAGGCCCAACCATGTCAAGCCCCCAGACCGCAATGGGCCAAGTAATTGGGATCATCCTCAGCTCCTGAGCTGGCACATGAGCCCATCACGAGAACCTCTGGCAACCATCACATTTACTGACCAAGTCCTCCGCATCAGCATGAGCCGTCAGCCAATAAAAACCATGACGAAAAGCCTTGGCCACAAGAAATTTTGAGCCGGCATGATGGCCACAATCCCCTTCATGAATCTCACGCAAGATTTCTTGACCTTCCTCAGGGGAGACACAACGTTGGAACGCTCCCGTAACACTGCGGTGATGCAGCTCACCATTGATAACAACCATTGACTTAGACCGCCGGGTTATTTGTCTGGCGAAAGTTTCATCCTCAGGCAAATCTCCCCGGGTCATGTAAGCCAGATAGGGCACTGTCCAGTCCGGGATGATGTGAAGAGCCGCCACCAATTGTGCCTCCGGGTCAGGGACAGCCAATTCTTCCTCTGTAGGCAACTTAACAGAAGGGTTATGCAAGACGTCTAGGAAAGTATTAGGCGGCACCGGTTTTCGCTGAGAGCCCAGCCGGCTTAAAGCATCAGCCGCCTCGTTCTTCCTGCGATCGATGTGCTCTACTTGGTAACCCTGAAAGTGTCCAGCAATAGCATCAACTTCACGGCGATAAGCCGCCATGAGAGGGTCCTTGGAATCCCACTTGCCTGACACTTGTTGAGCCACTAAGTTTGAGTCGCCGAAACACCTTACCCGGCTCAAGCTCATCTCCTTAGCCATCCGAAGACCATGGAGCAAGGCCTCGTACTCAGCCGCATTGTTAGTATAAGGAAACATCAACCGTAGCACATAATGGAACTTGTCACCTTTAGGGGAAGCCAATACAACTCCAGCCCCCGAGCCCTCCAATTGCCTGGACCCATCGAAGTGAATAGTCCAATATGTGTTATCCGGCTTTTCTTCGGGCACTTGTAGCTCTGTCCAATCGTTGATGAAATCCACCAAGGCTTGAGATTTAACAGCAGTGCGTGGTACGTATTTCAGACCATGAGGTCCGAGATCTATAGCCCACTTAGCCACTCTCCCTGTGGCCTCTCTGTTTTGAATGATATCTCCAAGGGGGCAGAACTGACCACAGTGATAGGGTGACCCTGGAAATAATGCTTAAGCTTCCGGCTTGCCATGAACACACCATAAACAAGCTTCTGCCAATGTGGATACCGCTGTTTGGACTCGATGAGCATTTCACTGACGTAATAAACCGGCCGCTGAACCGGATGCTCCTTACCCTCTTCCTTGCGCTCCACCACCACAGCCACACTGACGGCCTGTGTGTTAGCAGCTACATACAGTAATAAAGGCTCCTTGTCAACCGGAGCAGCAAGGACTGGGGGCTCCGCCAGCTGTCTCTTCAAATCCTCAAAAGCAGTATTAGCAGCATCATTCCAGACAAAGTCATCAGTTTTCTTCATCAACTGGTACAACGGCATGGCCTTCTCACCCAGACGGCTTATAAACCGGCTTAAAGCAGCAATACGACCCGCCAGGCGCTGGATGTCGTTTATGCACACCGGCTTAGCCAGAGAGGTGATTGCCTTGATTTTCTCCGGGTTAGCTTCAATGCCTCTGTTAGAAACTAGAAAACCCAAGAGCTTGCCTGCAGGAACACCAAAAACACACTTGGCCGGGTTAAGCATCATCTTGTAGACCCGGAGATTATCAAAGGTTTCCCTCAGATCATCTATCAAGGCTTCCTCCTCCCTGGACTTAACCACAATATCATCCACATAGGCATGAACATTGCGCCCAATCTGGTTATGAAGACAGTTCTGTACGCAACGCTGATAAGTCGCCTGTGCACTCTTGAGACCAAAAGGCATAGACACATAACAGAAGGCTCCAAAGGGAGTGATAAACGCCGTCTTCTCCTGGTCCTTAACTGCCATTTTAATCTGATGGTATCCAGAATAAGCATCCAAGAAACTTAAGCGCTCGCAACCTGCCGTAGCATCAATGATTTGATCAATACGGGGAAGGGCAAAAGGATCAGCCGGACATGCCTTGTTTATGTCCGTGTAGTCCACACACATCCGCCAGGTGCCATTCTTCTTGAGCACGAGCACCGGGTTAGCTAACCACTCTGGGTGAAAGACTTCAACAATAAACCCAGCCGCCAAGAGCCGGGCCACCTCTTCACCAATGGCTTTCCGCCTCTCTCCATTAAACCGCCGAAGGAATTGCCTGACCGGCTTAAATTTTGGATCAACATTGAGAGTGTGCTCAGCGAGTTCTCTAGGTACACCTGGCATGTCAGAAGGTTTCCATGCAAAAATGTCCCTATTCTCACGGATGAACTCGATGAGCGCGCTTTCCTATTTTGGATCCAGATTGGCACTGATGCTAAACTGCTGAGATGAATCACCTGGAACGAAATCAACAAGTTTAGTCTCATCAGCCGACTTAAATTTCATTGCCGACTCATGCTCCGTAGTCGGCTTCTTCAGAGAGGTCATATCTGTTGGGTCAACATTGTCCTTGTAAAATTTCAACTCCTCTGTTGCACAAACAGATTCTGCGTAAGCCGCATCGCCTTCCTCACTCCAAGGCCACCTTCCGGCTGCCATGAACCGTAATGGTCCTATTGTGACCCGGCATCTTGAGCTGTAAATACACGTAACACGGCCGTGCCATGAACTTGGCGTAGGCCGGCCGCCCAAATATGGCATGATACGGGCTTCTTATCTTGACCACCTCAAAGGTCAATTTTTCCACCCTGTAGTTGTACTCGTCTCCAAAGGCCACTTCCAACTCGATCTTGCCAACTGGATAAGCCGACTTACCAGGCACCACACCATGGAAAATAGTGTTTGACTGGCTGAGGTTCTTATCGATCAACCCCATAAGACGGAAAGTCTCATAATAGAGGATGTTGATGCTGCTGCCTCCATCCATGAGCACCTTAGTGAACTTATATCCTCCCACCTGAGGAGCCACCACCAAGGCCAAGTGACGCGGATTATCAACCCGGGGAGGGTCATCCTCCCTACTCCACACGATAGACTGCTCAGACCATCTTAAATAGCGTGGAACCGCCGGCTCAACAGCATTCACAGCCCTCTTATGAAGCTTCTGATCTCGCTTACACAGACTGGTGGTAAATACATGATACTGTCCACCGTTAAGCTGCTTTGGATTGGTCTGATAACCCCCTGCTGCTGTTGATGACCCTGGCCAGACTGCTGATTAAAGCCCCCTGGACCGTTCTGAGGATTAGAATTTGAGCCACCGCCCGGGCCATGAAAGCCGCCCGCGCCTGAGCCGCCGTCCGGGCCATTGTTGCCATTAAAGGCATTGGAATTCTTAAAGGCCTTCATGATTGCGCAATCCTTCCATAGATGAGTAGCTAGCTTCTCCCTAGAGCCATGCCTTGGACAGGGCTCATTCAACAGCTGCTCCAGCGTCGGGCCTGACCCGCCGGCTCGGGGAGGTGGCCTCCCCTTGCGTCGCCGGTTATTACCCTGTGAGCTGGCGTTGGCCACGAACTCTAGGCTGCCGTCGGCCTTACGCTTGCCACCTCCCTGGTTCCCCGGGTTATGCTGAGGACCCTTGCCATTGCCATTCTTCTTTCCCTTCCCTATCCTTTCATCATCTGAAGCGGGGTCCTTGGTACTATCAGAGTCGGCGTACTTGACGAGAGCCGCCATCAGCGTACCCATATCATTGCAGTCGCGCTTGAGCCGCCCGAGTTTCATCTTCAGGGGCAGGAAACGACAATTCTGCTCCAACATTAAGACTGCAGAGCCGGCATCCATCTTATCAGATGAATGTATGATCTCTTTGACCCGGCGAACCCAATGTTTCGTAGACTCACCCTCCTGCTGTTTACAGTTAGTCAAATCCACAATTGACATAGACTGCCTACAGGTATCCTTGAAGTTTTGGATGAACCGGGCTTTCAGCTCAGCCCAAGACCCGATGGAATTCGGTGGCAGCCCTTTCAACCAAGTGCGGGTAGTCCCATCTAACATCATGGTGAAGTACTTGGCCATCGCCGCTTCACTGACCTCCAGCAATTCCATGGCCATCTCGTAACTCTCGATCCAAGCTCCGGGTTGTAAATCAGCCGTGTAATTAGGCACCTTCCTAGGCCCTTTGAAATCCTTGGGTAGACGCTCATTGCGGAGAGCCGGCACCAAACAAGGGACACCTCCAGTCCTCGTAGGGATACCCACATCGACGAAAGTCGTCCGATAAGCCGGGGGAGTCTGGTAAGCCGTCAACTGAGGCACCTGCTCCGCCTCTTGCCGCGCTCTGTCTTGGTCTGTTGCGTGAAAGGCCCCGTTATGAGCCGGACCATGGCCAGGGGGCAAGTCATGGCGTCGGACATTACTTGAGCCGGTCGCTGAAACCATGTGTCTGCTATAACTCGGGCTCCGGCCCGGACGAGGGGTTGAATGTATGCTGTCCCGGCTGTAAGAGTACGCCTCTTGCTGCGCCAGCGCTGTCTGAAGGAGTTCTCTGACCCGGCGGGTTTCAACAGCCGTTGGAGAGTCGCCGTCTATTGGGAGAGCCGCCAGCCGTGCTGCTGCGGCGACCATGTTTTCCAGCGGGTTAGCATAATGACCCAGTGGTATTGGCACATACTGAGGCGGGGCAGGGTTCACCCGGGGAGGCCCCATCACTTGTGGCTGAATAGGAGTCCCAACCCCGGGCACTATGACCCCCGGCGGGTTACTAGACCCTGCACCTGGCGTGTTGAAGAGGTTTCGAGGATCGTAGACCGGAGGGAGTCGAGATTGGAACTTTTGATGCCTCCTTCTCATGACCTCATTGGACGCGTTCTGATCCATCGTCAGCCGGAAGGACTGCGCCTGAATCAACTGAGTCTGGGCGTCGAGAGCCGCCCTCTCCGCAGCCATCCTGATCCCTTCCACCGCCAGATCCTCTTTGGATTTCACTAGATCTAGCTTTAACTGCGCCACCTCCGCGTCATGCTGAGCTTGATCCACCGGGTCAACCGTGGCGGTCAACAGGGCCGTCATCTTGTCCGTGAGATCCATCAGCACCTGAGCCAGTGAGGGCACCGGGTTTCCTGACCCGGCCGCAGGTTTTGAACAGGCTGTGCACCGGCCATGAAGATTCCAACCCGGCTCGGCGGCTCAAAGGGGTCCGGAATACTGTCGCCGTCGGAACAACCCCTGAGCCTGCCATCTTGAAGTTGGTACAACGAGTTTGACTCATCCGTAGCCGACTCGCCGTCAGAGCCGGCAGCCGTCTCATCACTAGATCCAGACCCTTCAGAGAGTCCTCCATGAACACATCCCACAAAAACATGCTTCAAGGCAGGCAGGGCCCGGGCGGGTCATGCGCGTTGAGCCGTCTCGATGAGATCGGCGCAGAGATCCGGCTCAAGGCCCGGCTCACCAATCTTGCCAATGAAGACATGAATTCCGCCGAAGGGGACCCGGTACACGTACTCAATTGAGTCGGCGTCGGGGCCCCAGTTTGCATCGTCGACGTAGAGCTTGCCACGACGACTCTTGGTCATCCGGCCCACAGCGTATCCCTTGAGCCCTTCGAAGCTGCCCTTCAAGAACTCAAATCCACCGTGCGCTGGCCCCATGGTGGGCGCCAACTGTTGTGGAATTGTCACGGCAGATGTCCTCGAGCTAGGACTTAGTCGTGGAGCCATCGCAACTAGGAAGCTTAAAGGGGTTAAGCGGGACAAGGAACACGAGGGTTATACTGGTTCGGCCCCTTACGGTGAAGGTAAAAGCCTACGTCCAGTTGAGGTGGTATTGATTAGGGTTTCGATGACCAGGGAGCTTAACTGCTATGCCTGGCTCTCGACGAGATCTTCCTCGTCCTGAACCGCCGCCGGGTCGCCCCTTTATATAGAGAGATTGACGCCCAGCGGCTCTCAGAGTCCCGGACGGCTCATAACAGTGTCCGGCTCAGACTCTTATCTATTCTTGCCTTACACTACAAGTTTTACCCTAACGGCGGCTAATGCTACGGGCCTTAAGCCATCTCCGGGTCTTGGGCCCGTTATTGACCCGCCGTCTTCATCTTTGGTACTGGGCTTCGCGTAGTAACCATCATGGGTAACCCGGTCCCTCCTGGGCGGGTGACTCCGACGGTTATATCCTCAACAGTTTCGTTCACAGCCCCAAACAATGTGTGCAGGGTTCCCGAGACACCAAACGGGCGCTCGGTACACCGGGCCATGGTGTATCTAACGCATCATAGCCCACCCCTAGGGTCAGCGCTACGCACGGCTTCCAACACATATCCTACAAACACCAGAAACTAGTTGCAACTCCTGGACAGAGGACAAGGGCGGTTAATAAGTCGAGTGGGGTCATATTTCAGGGCCCAACATGTGGTAGTAGCTGTTCATGCATCACAAACACAGTTCCTGAGGACGGCTTCAATGATACAACCCACCATGTACTCCTACATGGCCTCTCACCGATACCTTTACCAAATCATGTTCACACACTTAGCTCTCAATAGTAGGACATGTTCACACACCTCCGATTCATCCCCGATGAATCAGACCTGACACAACTCTAAGCAATAGCAGGCACGGAAAACAAGCATGAATGAGTAGGCACATCAGGGCTCAAACAACTCCTACTCATGCTAGTGGGTTTCATCTATTTACTGTGGCAATGGCAGGTCATGCAGAGGATAAGGGGTTCAACTACCGCAGGAAGTAACAGATGAATCGTTGTTGTCCTAATGCAGTAAAAGAGTGCAGGAGCGAGAGACAGGGATTGTATCAGAATGAACAAGGGGGTTTTGCTTGCCTGATACTTCCGAAGATAGCATAACTCTTCATCGGTGTCATCAAACTCATCGCCGGAACTACGTGCACAAAGGGGGGAAAAACACCGGCAACAGAGAAGAAACACAATCAATGCAATGCAACAATATGATGCATGATCATGACATGGCAATATGCTATGGTTTGAGCTAAGGCAACTAGCAACCAGATTAAATGAAGTTGGTTTGAACCAAAGATTCAAATTCAACTCCACATGTGATTATTCAAATGCCATTTATTTGATTTGTCCTAAATAGAAGCTATAAGTTTTTCTAACATGCATGAAAAGGGTACAGATGGATAGATTGGATTTTTCCGATCATTTTTCATATATAATTTATTTCATTTGGAGTTCCTGTTTAATTTCTATGATTTTCCTAAGTTTATTGCAATTTCTGGAATTTTCTGAATTATTTTAAATCTAGAAAACCATTACTGCGTCAGCATGACAACAGCATTGCGTCAGCAGGTCAACTGGGTTGACCCAGGTCAAACCTGATGTCTGGGACCCACACGTTAGTGTCTCAGGGCTGGTTTGGGTAGATGACATGTGGGACCAGTCAACGCTGACTTGGTCAAAGTCAAAGCTGACATGTGGGGTCCGCAAGATTAGCACTAATCTAAACAGAAATTAAACTAACCTAAACAGGTACAGGGGCCCACATGGCAGTGGCTATGCTTAAAGACTAATCATGGTAATTAGACTAGTCTAATCCGTCCACGTCACCGGGTTAACTCCGGCGATGAACGGAGCGCGGCGACGATGCCCGTCCGGCCAACTCCAGCATCGGCTGGGTGCGTGGCCGGGCGCGTTCGAAAGCCCGCGATGCGGCGCATCTAAAGGTGGCCGCGGTGTGTGCTGGGATGGCGTGCAGCGGCGACGACGACGAGCCGGGCAGCGGCCGGAGCTCGGGACGCACGGGCGCGGTTGCTGCAGTGCGAGAACAAGCGAAATGAAGAAGGGGAAATGGGCAGGAGCTCACAGTGAATGTGATGAGCAGGTCGGTGGGATCGGGGAAGGCCGGATAGCGTCAGAGCATCTCCGGCGATCTGGAGAGCCGAAGGTTGAAGACGACGGCGTCGGCGGCGTTCGGGGGCGTTCGACATTGCGTAGCTCGGGAGGTGGTCTAGGGAGACATGGAGGAGCTCTGGACTCAGGCGGAGGGCGAGGAGGTGGCTCTGGCCGCGGCAACTGCAAGCGGCGGTGATGGTGGCGTTCGGCCGTGCGTGTGAGAGAGACAGAGGAGGGGGGAGAGAGCAACGAGTGAGGGAGATGAGAGAGAGGGTGGTTGGGGCCGTTTCCGTGGCGCATCTAGAAGAGCCGGGGCGTCGCGGTGGAAGCAGGAGCTGGCGCGCGCGCGGCGACCATGCGCCCTGCCTACTGGCATGAGGGGGAAGACGACAGAGGGGGCTGCGGTGGTGGGCTAGGCCAGAACAGGAGTTGGGCCAGGCAGGTAAGTGGCCAGGTACTATCTGTCTCTCTCTCTCTTATTCTGTTTTTCATTTCTATTTTATTTCCTCTATTCTGATTTAGTTTAGCCACTAAATCATTTTAATAAATTCTGTAGGTTATTATATGGCTTGCTAAAATATATACAAAGCCACTCACAAACTTCCAGAATTATCGGAGTTATATTTAATATATATTAAATATAAATCCAAAGCAAATAATTATTGGGTTAATTCAAATGGCCAAAATAAATGTTTCTGAGATCCTAAAAATATTGGTTTGAATTTTAGCTCTTGCCAATATTTTTATAGCATAACAGGAACATTTTCTTGGACTCATTTGAGAAGATTTTAAAGTTGGTTATTTTTGAACTGATTTCTGAGGGTTTCAACAAACCTCAATTCAACTTTCAGAAATTTTAGACATGACGCATGAGTGCAGTTGCAACTATTTCACTCAGGTATTCTAGGGCTGTGACAACTCACCCCCACTAAACAAGAATCCCGTCCCGAGATTCAAGTCGTGAGGTAAGAAGACAAAGGGACACAAGCTAACACAATATTCACGATCGAGATGTCTTTCTCGAGGGTGTTGATTCATTGCATCACCTTGATCTCGACGTCTTGCTTTGAGAACTACATCCAACATGACAACTAGTAGAAAGGGAGAATTCTAGAAGAATCAATCTTCTTGAGGTTTGAGCAACTTAGGATCATCTTAATGATCACAAGATCAACTCACGGAATGGGACATAGAAACATCTCTGGAGCTGAGAGGCAAAACATGCATCAGGAGGGACGGAAGAAACAATTTGATGAGGGTCTCAAAGTGGCGAGGAAAATTGCCATGATTCCATAACGGGACACCTTAGGGAATGTGACTCGTAGAATTATTCCCTCAAGTGGCAAAAAGAATTACTTTTGATACAAAGATCACTGAAACTCTCTATACCAGGCTAAGGCAATTCGCAAACGATCGTTTGAAGGAATTGGAAAGAATGGCATACTCAGTTTGGAAAGGAAACTACGGTTATAGAACAAATCGGCAAATGGAAGGCACATTTCAGTTGATAGCAAAGATATAACCTAGTGACTGAGCGTGCTCTCAAGAACTTGAGCATTTCCATATTCATCAAGGTTTTACCAACATCCGTGTCAAGGAACCTGGAAGCACAGCATACTACCATGATGAATAGTGATGGACAATGCAGATACAAAGGAATACAACATCTTCTCAGATTTCACCATAGTGAGGCCAAGGAAACAAAATCTGGATGATCGACCTAGAGACATTTAGCACTCCGCTTCTAATGTTCTCCTTGATGTACTAGCATAACCCATTTATAGATATGGTTTGATATCTAGAACATCAAGTAAAAGGTCGGACTTCGGGAACACAAAAATCCATAAGGAACAACTATTGGAATAAATTCTACGAGATCCTTATGGGGAGGTGGCCAACTTTCTCAATCAAGATACTACAATAATGGGTCTTTCGGCTGGGTGTGTTGGCCACGACATCCACTTTACCGGGTTACAGAGAGACCAATATTATAGTTCTTGGGAAATGTTCCAACCATCACACCTGCCTGAGATTCAAATCTGGTTGGTGACAGGATAGTCCAGACTCATCCAGTCTAGAGAGAAAAATGAAAGTTTGCAACACAAATCGACGAGATGATGTTGCGAGATTCTCGGGAGATGAACTACGATAGGAAGCTCCAAAACATGAGCTGGTTCTGCTACACACCTGTGCACACACTATCCTAGGCAAGCATGACCACATGGTAGTCTTATAATAAAACACTACCGAGTTCTAGTTGGGAACCATCATCGCGGATAACGAAGTCCTTGCATAAGTCATATGATTAGCTCTTATGAGGGAACTTCTTCTCCTTGAACAAATCAGTTAGTGGCTTGGTGTGCTAGGGATACATATAGAATGAAGGTTGCAAGTCTCCAAACCATAGTATACTTCGCACATATGCATGACTGACTTGGGATGATTCCAGAGGAAGTAAAACAAACTTTCTCGAATTCACGGCGGCAACTTGCATCTAATGCACATGAATTAGAGGAAGTCACTTCTTTCATCCAACATATCCTACATGAATGGGACATGAAGAAAATTCCTACACAAGTTTACAACACTAGCTTAATGTTCAACATGAATCATGGACAAAATGAAAATGTTGCCAATGGGCTCAACAACAATCCATCGAGGCTTCCATATAAGTGGAATTCCACAATTAGGTGAACAAGATGATAGCATTGGTCAGACCCAAAAGATATAATGGTGTATGCTCGAGGGATCAACCACAAATAAGACAACATTACGAACATCGTTGGTTCTGACTTGATTTGACGATAGCCCACACTCAAATCAAGGTTTGGACAGGATGATAGATTCAACAACTGATCACGAGCAACAACCGATGAAGATATCATCTTTCTTCAACACACACACACACATAAGGATATCCCTTAGTGATGAACTAAGTCGGACAAGCTTTCATCTTCCGACTCTCCAAGTTGTTGTTTAGCTTAACCAACTAGCTCAGGGGTATCCAACATAGATTCTTGGAGAATGGGTGGTTTGGAGGAAAACCAACATGATCACGAACTCAACATAGCGGTCAGGTGACAACCTGGTAATACTTCTGAGAAGATATTCGGAACATCACGAACCACCGATATGTTACTAAGCTCGAGAACAATCTTGCTTTTCAGAGCAAGACGATATGATCAAATAAGCAAGGGATTGAATAATCCTAACTCATAGATCAAAGAGTGCACCAGAAATAAGGACTAGGTAGCACAATCTATCTTAGAATGATGATTCAATAACCAACACGCTAAGAATGAGAATATTGTCCATTTACTACCAAGCAACTAGTTGCTAGGAGTATTGATTTCACACATCAGGGTTCACTTGTCGGTATTCCGGTTGCAACAACACGGAACCGAGGAGCGAATGATGATGGCGAGAAGTATCACTGCATCAAGAATTCATAAGAGTTGGTGCAATTCTCATGACATTCCTGACATCAAGAGGGCAATACCTCAGGGTAGAACAGAACAAAAGCTGGATTGGCATTTTGATCTGCGAAGTACAATTGCTTTGACCTAATCCTAGATATGGATGAGGTACTAGAGTTTGTTTCTCCTAGTCATTCCGGAATAGAATGGCTTGACAGACCACAAGAATAATAGGCATCGACAGCGAATGCACGCATACTCTTGACTATCAAATGATAGATGGGGGTCAGAATACAACTAAAGAGAACAACTCAAGGAACATATAACTTTCTGAGTTGTGGATGCATAGATTAGTATGTCGAGCAAAGCTCAACATTTCTTCCGGATAACCCATGCAGAACGGTAGAACTGTCAGATTCACAATGTAGAATGGAGAACTCATTAAGAGCACTCTGGTTGTGACTTCTGCCATAAGCGGTTCATGGTATTTGGAAGAAGGAAATACCACGGACCTCGAGGACTATCGCAAAGGTTACTAATATCTTAAGGGAACTAGCAAATACTAAAAACATGAAGTAGGGTGAATCTCGGGTTCAAAAACCCAGGAGTAGAATACCTACTACTAAGTAGCATCACGGGATGCTTTCGGGAATGATGGCCAGATTCATCACACTGGGAACACAAAACATGGCTAGATTACTAGGTGATCCTCTACGATGCCTAGGGTCATAGTACTAGCTCCAACCTATATACTGAGGAAGTGAAGCACCTCAACTCACTGGTTTAGTGTGGTTGATCTGGCCCAAAAGGACATCGGGAACGGGGAGGAAGGCTTTGCAAATGCATCAGATTGTTTAGAGACCTAGGATGACTCGGACAGCATAACGGCTGTAAATGCTCAAAAGATTTGGGATATCCTGCAAAATAGTGGCATATCCACTTAACATCATCATAACAAGGGTCTGATTCAACTGACAACATACTAAATGTAGTAGAAACTGAACTGAGGCCTGGAACCGACAAACCTAAAATTCTACGGATTAGTAACACGTGAACCTGATAGAGAGATGAGAAGGCCTAGTTCTTAATCCCCGTAGAAAAGAAGAGGTTGACTCAGATCAGAAGGGCATAAGGTAAAGGAGTAAAAAGAGCCTTATGTTCCCTTCCACAATCAATTCCCTTATATAACTAAAGCATTTCTAGACTCGACTTCGACAGGTTTGGCTTGGTAATCCTACAGGCAGTCAGGCTCTGATACCAAAGCTGTCAGGACCCCGATTCCAAGTCACATCGATCTAGCCGGTAACACCTCATATCACTTTGCGGCCTCACGCACGGTATGCCCACGGGTGTCGCCTTACCATGGCCCGGGACCGTTTGCGCCTTTTGGCTCACGTATATGATAGTGTCGCTAGCATCCATATGACAGAGAACCCGGACCGACATGGCTAGTCGTGAACCCAAAGTGGCACTAACTTACGGGGACAGGCATACATGAATCAACATCGAGCATGTCGGTCAGCAGTGTGGGAATCCAGGCTGTAGCACTGGGCTAATAGGACTCCGGTGAACCGGGCTGTAGCAGGCTAGGCAGGACTCCGGATGTCACCGCGTGATATTTCCCCGAAAGGACAGACACATGAACGAAGTGAATCACATGCCGGCCAGTCAAGTGTTCCGGAGCAGTAGTGCTGGGCTAGCAGGACTCCGGTGAACCGGGCTGTAGCGGACTACTATGGCTCATGGAAGCACAAGACTATATTTCCCCATAAGAGAGGCTACCAAGGATAAACAACTAGGTTGTCGGATCCCACACATACCAAGCATTTCAATCATACACACAATATGTTCGATATGTGTAAATACAGCATGGCATCATAACATAACTCTACGACTCAAGTATTTATTCATTAGGCTCTGAGGAGCCAAGTATTACAATCATGGTCTCATGACCCAATATACAGAGCATACAAGCATCGAGCGGAAGCATAAACATGTCCGAGTACAGACAACTACAAATGAAAAAGGCTGAGAAGCCTGACTATCTACATGACCCTCCCAAGGGTACAAGATCCTAACTGAGGTAACAAGCTAAACGCCGAAGTCCACGCGGAACTACTAGCGAGACTGACGTCTCTCTGCAAAACATAAAATAGGTAAACGTGAGTACAAATGTACCTAGCAAGACTTACATCAGAACTAGCTACATATGCATCAGTATCAACAATGGGGGTGGTGCAGTTTGACTGCACCAAGCCAGCTTTGACTCAGTGGCTATCCTAAACTATGACTGCAAGTAACTCTTTTGAGGTGGCGCACACGAGTCCACATATTCACCATATCAATACACCACTATGGATCCGCTCCTGTCTCCCTACCAGAAGGCCATCCATAGCACTCACGCTTATCTTGCGAGTTTTAGAATATCCACTTTCACTTGTCTATGAACTGTACAGGTGCTACCTCTTGAGCACTGCGTTGGTTTTTCCTTGAAGAGGAAAGGATGATGCAGCAAAGTAGCGTAAGTATTTCCCTCAGTTTTTGAGAACCAAGGTATCAATCCAGTAGGAGGCTACGCGCGAGTCCCTCGCACCTACACAAACAAATAAATCCTCGCAACCAACGCGATAAGGGGTTGTCAATCCCTACACGGTCACTTACGAGAGTGAGATCTGATAGATATGATAAGATAATATTTTTGGTATTTTTATGATAAAGATGCAAAGTAAAATAAAAGCAAAATAAAAAGCAACGGAAATAACTAAGTGTTGGAAGATTAATATGATGGAAGATAGACCCGGGGCCATAGGTTTCACTAGTGGCTTCCCTCAAGAGCATAAGTATTTTACGGTGGGTGAACAAATTACTGTTGAGCAATTGACAGAATTGAGCATAGTTATGAGAATATCTAGGTATGATCATGTATATAGGCATCACGTCCGAGACAAGTAGACCGACTCCTGCCTGCACCTACTACTATTACTCCACACATCGACCGCTATCCAGCATGCATCTAGAGTATTAAGTTCATAAGAACAGAGTAACGCTTTAAGCAAGATGACATGATGTAGAGGGATAAATTCATGCAATATGATAAAAAACCATCTTGTTATCCTCGATGGCAACAATACAATACGTGCCTTGCTGCCCCTACTGTCACTGGGAAAGGACACCGCAAGATTGAACCCAAAGCTAAGCACTTCTCCCATTGCAAGAAAGATCAATCTAGTAGGCCAAACCAAACTGATAATTCGAAGAGACTTGCAAAGATAACCAATCATACATAAAAGAATTCAGAAGATTCAAATATTGTTCATAGATAAACATGATCATAAACCCACAATTCATCGGTCTCAACAAGCTGTCGGGACCCCGATTCCAAGTCACACCGATCTAGCCTGTAACACCTCATATCACTTTGCGGCCTCACGCACGGTACTCCCACGGGTGTCGCCTTACCATGGCCCGGGACCGTTTGCGCCTTTTGGCTCGCGTATATGACAATGTCGCTAGCATCCATATGACAGAGAACCCGGGCCGACATGGCTAGTCGTGAACCCAAAGCGGCACTAACGTATGGGGACAGGCATACATGAATCAACATCGAACGTGTCGGTCAGCAGAGTGCGAATCCGGGCTGTAGCACTGGGCTAACAGGACTCCGGGAACCCGGGCTGTAGCAGGCTAAGCAGGACTCCGGATGTCACCGCGTGACATTTCCCCGAAGGGACAGACACAGGAACGAAGTGAATCACATGCCGGCCAGTCAAGTGTTCCAGAGCAGTAGTGCTGGGCTAGCAGGACTCCGGTGAACCGGGCTGTAGCGGACTACTATGGCTCATGGAGCACAAGACTACATTTCCCCATAAGAGAGGCTACCAAGGATACACAACTAGGTTGTCGGATCCCACACATACCAAGCATTTCAATCATACACACAATATGTTCGATATGTGCAAATACAACATGGCATCACAACAAGACTCTACGACTCAGAGTATTTATTCATTAGGCCCCGAAGAGCCAGATATTACAAACATGGGTCTCATGACCCAACATTCAGAGCATACAAGTCAAAGCACATGCGGAAGCTTAACATGTCTGAGTACAGACATCTATAAATGAAAAAGGCTGAGAAGCCTGACTATTTACTAGATCCTGCCGAGGGCACAAGATCGTAGCTGAGGTATCAAGCTAAACGTCGAAGTCCAAGCGGTACTACTAGCGAGACTGAAGTCTCTCTGCAAAAACATAAAATAGGCAAACGTGAGTACGAATGTACCCAGCAAGACTTACATCAGAACTAGCTACATATGCATCGGTATCAACAAAAGGGGGGTGGTGGAGTTTGACTGCAGCAAGCCAGCTTTGACTCGGTGGCTATCCTGAACTACGACTGCAAGTAACTCTTTTGAGGTGGCGCACACGAGTCCACAAATTCACCATACCAATACACCACTATGGATCCGCTCCCGTCTCCCTACGAGAACGCCATCCATAGCACCCACGCTTATCTTGCGCATTTTAGAGTATCCACTTTCACTTGTCTATGAACTGTTATAGGCAACCCAGAAGTCCTTTACCGCGGACACGGCTATTCGAATAGATGATGTTAACCCTGCAGGGGTGTACTTCGACACACACGCTCTCACCACTTACCGCCGTTTACACGACATGTACTCGGCAACCTTCAAGCGGAAGCCCAGCGAGGGTGTCGGCCACATCGTACCTAAACATTCAAGTCTCTAGTCCAGGTTTATCGCCTATTCAGGTTCCATCCGCAGGGAGTCCGGCCGAGGTTTCCACATACGGCCCCGAACGATGTGTGCGGGGTTCCGAGACACCAAACGGGCGCCCGGCATGCCCGGCCACGTGCCTACCGCATCACAGCCCACCCCTCCGGTCAGCGCTGCCCACGGCCTCCAGCATACTACAAACACCAGAAACTACTTGCAACTCCTGGACAGAGGACAAGGGTGATTAAGAAGCCGAGAGGGTCCATTGGTTTCGGGCCCAATGCGTGGTAGTAACTGTATCATGGATCACAAACACAGAACTCAGTTCCTGAGGACGGCTGCAATGAGACAACCCACCATGTACTCCTACATGGCCTCTCACCGCTACCTTTACCAAATCGTGTTCACACACTTAGCTCACACATAGTAGGACATGTTCATCACCATTCCAACTCATCCCCGATGAATCAAACCTGACACAACTCTAAGCAATAGCAGGCATGACAAACAAGCATGAATGAGTAGGCACACCAGGGCTCAAACAACTCCTACTCATGCTAGTGGGTTTCATCTATTTACTGTGGCAATGACAGGTCATGCAGAGGATAAGGGGTTCAACTACCGCAACAAGTAACAGTTGAATCGTTGTTGTCCTAATGTAGTAAAAGAGAGCAGGAGCGAGAGAGTGGGATTGTATCGGAATGAACAAGGGGGTTATGCTTGCCTGGCACTTCTGAAGACATTATAGTTCTTCATCGGTGTCATCGATCACGTCATCGGAGCATCGGCTACTGAGAGGGGACGGTTACCGGCAAACAGAGAAGGACACAATCACTGCAATGCAACAATATGATGCATGAATATTACAGCGCAAGATGAGTGTGTTGGGCTAATGCATCTACAACCAGGGTGGTTTGAGCTTATTTGAATCAAAGATTCAAATACAAACTCAAGTTATAGTTTTATAAAGTGCATTAACATGTTTTGATATAAACAGAAGGTTTAAGTTGCTTTATCATGCATGAAACCAGTGCAGATGGATAGATTGGATTTTTCTGATAATTTTTCATATATAAATTATTTCATTTCGAGTTACGGTTGAATTTTTATGAATTTTAGAAGTTTATACTATTTTCTGGAATTTGTTGAATTATTTTAAATCCAGAAAACCAATACTGCGTCAGCATGACATCATGCTGACGTCAGCAGGTCAACGGGCCGGCCAGGGTCAAACCTGACCCGTGGGACCTGCCTGTCAGTGACTAACCTAACTAATCCAGATTAACTAGCGCTAAACTAATACTAATCTAGTTTAGTTAAGAGCATGGGCCCACACGTCAGTGACTCAGGGGAAGTCAAACTGGGGTCAACTCGCCGGCGTTTAGCCGCCGGCGAGCCCAGACGCGGCGGCGAGCCACGGGTTTGCCCCACGGGGCGCCGTTTGGCGCGCGGAGCACAGCTACGGGATGCGGACGCTCGTCCGCATCCAACCGTGGGGGTGGCGCGGCCGGGGAGTGGCCGGAGTGGCGCCGGTGACGAGCTTTGCGGCGGCCGGAGTCGGCAGAGAGCGGGGACGCGGTTGCGGTGGCCGTGGCGATGTGCGTTTAGCACCTACGACGTCTACGTGGTGCGGTGAGTATGATGGACGCATGCCCGGGGCCAAATGGTCACCGGAGCAGCACCGGCGACGAGCGCGGCGACGGCGGGGTTCGGTCAGCGCGGAATCAACGGCTACAGGTCGTGAACGGCGTCGGGGTAAGAGGGAAACGGCGTAGGAGCTCACATAGAGGCTGTAGGGATGCTTAGCGCGCTCGGGGACGGCTCGGAGGTGTCGAATCGGCGGTGGCGATCTCCGGTGCCTGAGGTTGAAGACGAGGGCAAAGGCGGCGTTGTGGGGCGTCCGGCGTCGCGCGGCTCGGTGTGGGGGTCGAGGATGAAGCGGTGGAGCTGCTGGGCATCGTATCTAGGCGAGGGGGGCTCGGTGGCCACGGCAACGGCGAGCGGCGTCGACGAGCTCCACTCGGGCAGAGAGGAAGAGGGAGCAGAGGAGGGGGAAGAGGTCGGGAGAGAGAGCAGCGAGTGAGGGAGAGAAGCGAGGGGTTGACGGGAGTGCGTGGCGCCCTCGGGTGCCTCCAGCGGCGAGCAGGTAAGCAGGAGGTGGCTGGCGCGTGGCCAGCGTGCGGCGAGCACGCGCTCGTCCTTCTGTCCAGGGAGGAAGACGACAGGGGGGCTAGCTGGGCTGGGCCGCCACAGTGGTGGGCTCGCCTAGCCACTTGGGCAGCAGGTAAGGCCCAGGTAAGCTCTCACTCTCTTCTGTTTTCTAATTTGTTTTTGTTTTCTAATTATTTGCCTCTGTTTTGAGCTTAGGAAAAATACCAAGGCATTTCCTAAAATCCTGAAAATATTCATGGACACTTGCTGAATTATTTCAGTGGCCCAAAAATAGTTCCAACATTATTTGAATATTTAAATTATTTATAGCATTTAAATGCCCAAAAGTCAAATACAATAAGATTTAATTCAAAAATCCAGGATGGCCTAGAAATAGGTGCATCATTTTTGGCAGAGGTTTTCACCTTTAACAAAAATCATGAACTTTTCTAAAGGGCATTTGGGTTCATTGAAAATATTGTTTATTTGAACCTAGTTGAATGCATTTGGTGCTAGGGTTTCAACATCCCCATTTCAAGTTTCTTTGAAAATTAAACATGATGACATGAGGAACAAGCAAAGTCAAACAAGGGCTGATCTGGGGCTGTGACAGCTCACCCCCACTAAACAAGAATCTCGTCCCAAGATTCAAGACGTGAGGTAAGAAGACAGAGGGTACACAAAGCTAACACGATCTTCATGATCCAGGTTGCACTTCATAAGAACATTGATTCGATCATCATCTTTGTCCCGACGTCTTGCTTTGAGAACTCCATCCAACATGACAACGAGAAGAAAGGGGAAATCTAGAAGAATCGATCTTCTCAAAGATCGAGCAACTGACAAACAACTCACGGAATGCGACGTTGGGTATCTCTTGAGCTGAGACTCGACACATACATCGAGAGAGGGATGAGGTGAAACAGAGAACGAAGATTCAAGTTGTTAAACACAATCCCACGTTGAATAAGACGGTGCATGGTTTCAAAGTAGCGAGGAGATAATTGCCACGATTCCATAACGGGGCACCTTGGGGAAGGTGACTCGTAGAACTATTCCTTAAGTGGCAAAAAGAATTACTTTTGATCCTAAGATCATTGAAACTCTTTATGCCAGCCTAAGGAATCACACACGATCGTTCGAGGGAGTTCGGGAGAACGACACACTCGGGCTAGGATGGACGATGTGGACTACCTTGTTGAAGACAACACAAGGGGTGATTTGCTTATCACCGGAAATGAATGGGACTTATGGTAAGACTACTTGAATATGATCTTGATCAGTAATTACTGGGAAGGGTAATCCAAGGTAGGATGGCACAATGACGGTGCAAGCTGGGAACAAAAATGGAAATGCTAGGAATGATTCTAGTAACTGGGGAGAAGCTCAACAGTAGAGAGTGAATCTACTGTTTGAAAGGTTTAGCATAACCGAAGGAAACTGGGAGCAATTCCAGTTAGTGCCGATGATAACACCTAGTGCTTGTGCGTGCTCTCAAGAACTTGAGCATTTCCATATTCATCAAGGTTCTACCAACATCCGTGCCGAGGATCCTGGCAACACATCCTACTACCATGATGAACGGTGATGGAGGATGCAGGTGCAAAGGAGGACATCACTTTCTCAGATTTTTCCTTAGCAATGCCAAAGAAGCAATCTGGATGATCGACCGAGAGACATTTAGCACTCCGCTTCTAATGTTCTCCTTGATGCACTAGCATATCCCTTTCATAGATATGGCTTGATATCTAGAACATCAAGTAAAGGTCGGACTTCGGGTGCGCAGGAATCCATAGGGAATAGCTAGTGGAATAAATCCTAGGAAATCCTTATGGGGAGGTGGCCAACTTCCTCAATCAAGATACTACAATAATAGGCCTTCCGGCTGGATGTGTTGGCCACGACATCCACTTTACCGGTTATCGAGAGGGCAATATTATAATTCTTGGGAGATGTTCCAACCATCATATCTGCCTGAGATTCAGATCTGGTTGGTGTCAGAATATTCCAGACTCGTCAAGTCTAGGAAGAAAAATGAAGGTTTGCAACACAATTCGACGAGATGACGTTGCGAGATTCTCAGGGGATGAACTACGATAGCAAGCTCCAAAACATGAGCTGGTTCTGCTACAAACCTGTGAACACACTGTCCAAGACAAGCATGACCACATAGTAGTCTTACAACAAACGCTACCGAGTTCAGGTGGGGAACCATCATTAATGACATCGAAGTCTCCACGCGTGGAAGTCCAAAGAATTCACCTTAGAACAGACTCCTTTATCTTGAACAAATCAATCAGTGGCTTGGGGTGCTAGGGATGCATATGGAATGAAGATGATCAGTCTATCATACCACAGGGATACTTTGCACGTGCATGATTGACTTGGGATGATTCCAGAGGAAACAACATTGACTTTCTGGAATTCACGGCGGCAACTTACACCAAGTGCACATGAATTAGAGGAAGTCACTCCTTTCATCCAAACATAGGCTTCATGAACTAGCACAAAGAAAAATGCTTTCAAAAGTTTCCAACACTAACTTAGATGTTCAACATGAATCATGGACAAGATGAAACGTTGTCAATGGGCTTAACAACAATTCATCCAGGTTTCCATATAAATGTAATTTCCATAGCTATGTGAACATGGTGATAGCACTGGTCATACCAAAGGATGTAATGGTGTATGCTCGAGGGATCAACCACGAGTAAGACAACATTATGCATATCGTTGGTTCTGACTTGATTTGATGATAGCCCATACGCAAATCAAAGATTTGGGTAAGACAATAGATCCAACAATTGATCACGAGGATCAATCAATGAAGATATCATCTTTCTTCAACACACACACAGACACAAGATATCCCTTTGGAAATGAACTAAGTTAGACAACCTTTTATCTTCCAACTCTCCAAGTTGTTGTTTAGCTTGACCAACTAGCTCAGGGGTATCCAACACAGATTCTTGGAGAAGGGGTGGTTTATTGGAAAACCAACTTGTTCACAAACTCAACATATCGGTCAGGGACAACCTGGTGGTACTTCCAAGAAGATATTTGGAAAATCACGATCCACCGACATGTTATTAAGATCGAGAACAATCTTGCTTTTCAGGGCAAGATGATATGACCGAATAAGCAAGGACTGACACTATCCTAACTCATTGATCGAAAAGTGCACCGGAAATATGGACTAGGTAGCACGATCAACCTCAGGATGGTGATTCAATAACCAACACGCTAAGGATGAAATTATTGTCCTTTAACTACCAAGCAACGGAGTTGCTAGGAGTATAGATTTCACACACCACGATTCACTTGTCAGTATTCCGGTACAATAACACGGAGACCGAGGAATGAATAACGATGGCCAGAAGTATCACTGCAACAAGAATTCATGAGGGTTGGTGCAATCCTCATGAGATTCCTGACATAAAGAGGGTAATACTCGTAGGTAGAACAGAACAAAAGCTGGTTAGGCATTTGATCTGCGGAATACAACTACTTTGACCCAATCCCAGAGATGGACGAGGTACTGGAGTTTGTTTCTCCTAGTCATTCCGGATTAGAATGGCTTGACAGACCACAAGAATAATAGGCATCGATAACACAAATGCACAATTACTCCTGACTATCAATTGATAGACGAGGGCCAGAAAATAACTAAAGAGGGACAACTCAAAGGAACATATGGTTTTTCTGAGTTGTGGATGCATAGATTAGTATGTCGAACCAAGTCCAACAAGTTTCTTCTAGATAACCCATGCAGAAAGGTAGGACTGGCAGAGTCACAATATAGAATGGAGAACTCCTCAAGAGCACTCTGGTTGTGATCTTTTGGTTAAAAGAACTTCCTGCCATGAATGGTTCATGGTATTTGGAAGAACGATATACCACGGACCTCGAGGACTAATGCAAAGGTTACTAATAACTTAAGGAACGAGCAAACACTAGCTACACGAGTTAAGTAGAGTGAATCTTGGGTTCAAGAACCCAGAAATAGAATGCCTACTAACTAAATGGCATCACGGGATGCTTTCAAGAATAATGGCCAGAATCATCACACTGGGGATGCAAGCATTGCTAGATTACTAAGTGGTTCTCTAAGACACCTAGGGTCATAATAATAACTCCAACATATATGTCAAGGCAACAGAGTACCTCAACTCAACGATTAGTGTGGTTAATCTGGCCCAAAGGAACATCGAGAACGGAAAGAAAGGATTTGCAAATGCATCAGACCATTTAGGAACCTGGGATGACTCGGACAGCGTAACGGCTGTAAATGCTCAAAGAATTTGAGACATCCTGCAAAAATGGTGGCATAACCGCTCAACAACATCATATCAAGGTTCCAAGTCCAACTAACAACACACTGTAGTGGTAGAAACTGAACTGAGGCTTGAGACCAACAATCCTACGAGTCTACGGATTAGTAACACGTGATCCTGATAGAAAGATGAGAAGCCTAGTTCTTAATCCCCGTAGAATGAGAAGAGGGTGACTCAGATTAGAGGGCATAAGGTAAAGGAGTAAAAAGAGCCTTACGTTCCCTTCCACAATCAATTCCCTTACATAACTAAAGCATTTCTAGACTCAACTTCGACCAGTTTGGCTTGGTAATCCTACAGGCAGTCAGGCTGTAATACCAACGCTGTCGGGACCCCGATTCCAAGTCACACCGATCTAGCCTGTAACACCTCATATCACTTTGCGGCCTCACGCACGGTACTCCCACGGGTGTCGCCTTACCATGGCCCGGGACCGTTTGCGCCTTTTGGCTCACGTATATGATAATGTCGCTAGCATCCATATGACAGAGAACCCGGGCCGACATGGCTAGTCGTGAACCCAAAGCGGCACTAACGTATGGGGACAGGCATACATGAATCAACATCGAACGTGTCGGTCAGCAGCGTGCGAATCCGGGCTGTAGCACTGGGCTAACAGGACTCCGGGAACCCGGGCTGTAGCAGGCTAGGCAGGACTCCGGATGTCACCGCGTGACATTTCCCCGAAGGGACAGACACAGGAACGATATGAATCACATGCCGGCCAGTCAAGTGTCCAGAGCAGTAGTGCTGGGCTAGCAGGACTCCGGTGAACCGGGCTGTAGCGGACTACTATGGCTCAAGGAGGCACTAGACTACATTTCCCCATAAGAGAGGCTGCTAAGGATAGACAACTAGATTGTCGGATCCCACACATACCAAGCATTTCAATCATACACACAATATGCTCGATATGTGCAAATACAACATGGCATCACAACAAGACTCTACGACTCAGAGTATTTATTCATTAGGCTCCGAAGAGCCAGATATTACAAACATGGGTCTCATGACCCAACATTCAGAGCATACAAGTCAAAGCACATGCGGAAGCTTAACATGTCTGAGTACAGACATCTACAAATGAAAAAGGCTGAGAAGCCTGACTATCTACCAGATCCTGCCGAGGGCACAAGATCGTAGCTGAGGTATCAAGCTAAACGTCTAAGTACACACGGAACTACTAGCGAGACTGACGTCTCTCTGCAAAACATAAAATAGGCAAACGTGAGTACAAATGTACCCAGCAAGACTTACATCAGAACTAGCTACATATGCATCGGTATCAACAAAGGGGGGTGGTGGAGTTTGACTGCAGCAAGCCAGCTTTGACTCGGTGGCTATCCTGAACTACGACTGCAAGTAACTCTTTTGAGGTGGCGCACACGAGTCCACATATTCACCATATCAATACACCACTATGGATCCGCTCCCGTCTCCCTACGAGAACGCCATCCATAGCACTCACGCTTATCTTGCGCATTTTAGAGTATCCACTTTCACTTGTCTATGAACTGTTATAGGCAACCCAGAAGTCCATTTCCGCGGACACGGCTATTCGAATAGATGATGTTAACCCTGCAGGGGTGTACTTCGTCACACACGCTCTCGCCACTTACCACCGTGTACACGACATGTACTCGGCAACCTTCAAGCGGAAGCCTGGCGAGGGTGTCGGCCACAGCCTACCTAAACACTCAAGTCTCTAGTCCAGGTTTATCGCCTATTCAGGTTCCATCCGCAGGGAGTCCGGCCGAGGTTTCCACATACGGCCCCGAACGATGTGTGCAGGGTTCCGAGACACCAAACGGGCGCCCGGCATGCCCGGCCACGTGCCTACCGCATCACAGCCCACCCCTCCGGTCAGCGCTGCCCACGGCCTCCAGCATACTACAAACACCAGAAACTACTTGCAACTCCTGGACAGAGGACAAGGGTGATTAAGAAGCCGAGAGGGTCCATTGGTTTCGGGCCCAATGCGTGGTAGTAACTGTATCATGGATCACAAACACAGAACTCAGTTCCTGAGGACGGCTGCAATGAGACAACCCACCATGTACTCCTACATGGCCTCTCACCGCTACCTTTACCAAATCGTGTTCACACACTTAGCTCACACACAGTAGGACATGTTCATCACCATTCCAACTCATCCCCGATGAATCAGACCTGACACAACTCTAAGCAATAGCAGGCATGACAAACAAGCATGAATGAGTAGGCACATCAGGGCTCAAACAACTCCTACTCATGCTAGTGGGTTTCATCTATTTACTGTGGCAATGACAGGTCATGCAGAGGATAAGGGGTTCAACTACCGCAACAAGTAACAGTTGAATCGTTGTTGTCCTAATGCAGTAAAGAGAGCAGGAGCGAGAGAGTGGGATTGTATCGGAATGAACAAGGGGTTTATGCTTGCCTGACACTTTCGAAGATAGTATAGCTCTTCATCGGTGTCATCGATCTCATCGTCGGAATCACGGCTATCGAGAGGGGACAATCACCGGCAAACAAGGAAGAACACAATCAATGCAATGCAACAATTATGATGGCATGATTATGACATGGCAATATGACGTGATTTGGCCTAATGCAACTAGCAACAGAAAGGTTTGGGTTGATTTGAACTCAAGGTTCAAAATTCAAATTCAAACTATGAATTCAAATAGTGCATTATCATGTTTTCACCTATACAGCAGGTATAACTTAGTTTGACATGCATGAAACCAGTGCAGATGGATAGATTGGATTTTTCTGATAATTTTTCATATATAAATTATTTCATTTGGAGTTACGGTTGAATTTTTATGAATTTTAGAAGTTTATACTATTTTCTGGAATTTTCTGAATTATTTTAAATCCAGAAAACCAATACTGCATCAGCATGACATCATGCTTACGTCAGCAGGTCAACGGGCCGGCCAGGGTCAAACCTGACCCGTGGGACCTGCCTGTCAGTGACTAACCTAACTAATCCAGATTAACTAGCGCTAAACTAATACTAATCTAGTTTAGTTAAGAGCATGGGCCCACACGTCAGTGACTCAGGGGAAGTCAAACTAGGGTCAACTCGCCGGCGTTTAGCCGCCGGCGAGGCCAGACGCGGCGGCGAGCCACGGGTTTGCCCCACGGGGCGCCGTTTGGCGCGCGGAGCACAGCTACGGGATGCGGACGCTCGTCCGCATCCAACCGTGGGGGTGGCGCGGCCGGAGTGGCGCCGGCGACGAGCTTTGCGGCGGCCGGAGTCGGCAGAGAGCGGGGACGCGGTTGCGGTGGCCGTGGCGATGTGCGTTTAGCACCAACGGCGTATACGTGGTGCGGTGAGTATGATGGACGCATGCCCGGGGCCAAATGGTCACCGGAGCAGCACCGGCGACGAGCGCGGCGACGGCGGGGTTCGGTCAGCGCGGAATCAACGGCTACAGGTCGTGAACGGCGTCGGGGTAAGAGGGAAACGGCGTAGGAGCTCACATAGAGGCTGTAGGGATGCTTAGCGTGCTCGGGGACGGCTCGGAGGTGTCGAATCGACGGTGGCGATCTCCGGTGCCCGAGGTTGAAGACGAGGGCAAAGGTGGCGTTGTGGGGCGTCCGGCGTCGCGCGACTCGGTGTGGGAGTCGAGGATGAAGCGGTGGAGCTGCTGGGCATCCTAGCTAGGTGAGGGGGGCTCGGTGGCCACAGCAACGGCGAGCGGCGTCGACGAGCTCCACTCGGGCAGAGAGGAAGAGGGAGCAGAGGAGGGGGAAGAGGTCGGGAGAGAGAGCAGCGAGTGAGGGAGAGAAGCGAGGGGTTGAGGGGAGTGCGTGGCAACCCTCGGTGCTCCAGCGGCGAGCAGGTAAGCAGGAGGTGGCCGCGCGTGGCCAGCATGCGGCGAGCACGCGCTCGTCCTTCTGTCCAGGGAGGAAGACGACAGGGGGGGCTAGCTGGGCTGGGCCGCCACAGTGGTGGGCTGGCCTAGCCACTTGGGCGGCAGGTAAGGCCCAGGTAAGCTCTCCCTCTCTTCTGTTTTCTAATTTGTTTTTGTTTTCTTATTATTTGCCTCTGTTTTGAGCTTAGGAAAAATACCAAGGCATTTCCTAAAATCCTGAAAATATTCATGGACACTTGCTGAATTATTTCAAGTGGCCCAAAATAGTTCCAACATTATTTGAACATTTAAATTATTTATAGCATTTAAATGCCCAAAAGTCAAATACAATAAGATTTAATTCAAAAATCCAGGATGGCCTAGAAATAGGTGCATCATTTTTGGCAGAGGTTTTCACCTTTAACAATAATCATGAACTTTTCTAAAGGGCATTTGGGTTCATTGAAAATATTGTTTATTTGAACCTAGTTGAATGCATTTGGTGCTAGGGTTTCAACATCCCCATTTCAAGTTTCTTTGAAAATTAAACATGATGACATGAGGAACAAGCAAAGTCAAACAAGGGCTGATCTGGGGCTGTGACACAAACACACCGCAAAAGAAGATTACATCGAATAGATCTCCACAAGAGAGGGTGAGAACATTGTATTGAGATCCAAAAAGAGGGAGGAAGCCATCTAGCTAATAACTATGGACCCGAAGGTCTAAGGTAAACTACTCACGCTTCATCGGAGAGGCTATGGTGTTGATGTAGAAGCCCTCCGTGATCGATGCCCCCTCCGGCGGAGCTCCGGAACAGGCCACAAGATGGGATCTCGTGGGCACAGAAGGTTGCGGCGGTGGAATTAGGTTTTTGGCTCCGTATCTGATCGTTTGGGGGACGTAGGTATATATAGGACGAAGGAGTACGATGGTGGAGCAACGTGGGGCCCACGAGGGTGGAGGGCGCGCCTGGGAGGGGGGTAGGCGCGCCCCCTACCTCGTGGCTTCCTGCTTGACTTCTTGACGTAGGGTCCAAGTCCTATGGATCATGTTCATTCCGAAAATCACGTTCCCGAAGGTTTCATTCTGTTTGGACTCCGTTTGATATTCTTTTTCTGCGAAACTCTGAAATAGGCAAGAAATAGCAATTCTGGGCTGGGCCTCCGGTTAATAGGTTAGTCCCAAAAATGATATAAAAGTGAATAATAAAGCCCAATAATGTCCAAAACAGAAGATACGTTGGAGACGTATCAAGCATCCCCAAGCTTAATTCCTGCTCGTCCTCGAGTAGGTAAATGATAAAAACAGAATTTTTGATGTGGAATGCTACTTGGCATAATTTCAATGTAATTCTTCTTAATTGTGGTATGAATATTCAGATCCAAAAGATTCAAGATAAAAATTCAATATTGACATAAAAATAATAATACTTCAAGCGTACTAACTAAGCAATTATGTCCTCTCAAAATAACATGGCCAAAGAAAGTTCATCCCTACAAAATCATATAGTTTAGTCATGCTCCATTTTCGTCACACAAGAATGCTCTCATCATGCACACCCCGATGACAAGCCAAGGAATTGTTTCATACTTTAGTAATCTCAAACTTTTTCAACCTTCACGCAATACATGAGCGTGAGCCATGGATATAGCACTATGGGTGGAATAGAATATGATGATGGGGGTTATGTGGAGAAGACAAAAAAGGGAGAAAGTCTCACATCAACGAGGCTAATCAATGAGCTATGGAGATGCCCATCGATTGATGTTAATGCAAGGAGTAGGGATTGCCATGCAACGGATGCACTAGAGCTATAAATATATGAAAGCTCAAAAAAAGAAACTAAGTGGGTGTGCATACAACTTGCTTGCTCACGAAGACCTAGGGCACTTGAGGAGGCCCATTGTTGGAATATACAAGCCAAGTTCTATAATGAAAAATTCCCACTAGTATATGAAAGTGACAAAACAAGAGACTCTCTATCATGAAGATTATGGTGCTACTTTGAAGCACAAGTGTGGTAAAAGGATAGTAACATTGTCCCTTCTCTCTTTTTCTCTCATTTTTTTGGGCCTTCTCTTTTTTTATGGCCTTTCTCTTTTTTTTATTCCTCACTTGGGACAATGCTCTAGAAAAATGATGATCATCACACTTCTATTTATTTACAACTCAATGATTACAACTCGATACTAGAACAAAGTATGACTCTATATGAATGCCTCCGGCGGTGTACCGGGATATGCAATGAACCAAGAGTGACATGTATGAAAGAATTATGAACGGTGGCTTTGCCACAAATACTATGTCAACTACATGATCATGCAAAGCAATATGACAATGATGAACGTGTCATGATAAACGGGATGGTGGAAAGTTGCATGACAATATATCTCAGAATGGCTATGGAAATGCCATAATAGGTAGGTATGGTGGCTGTTTTGAGGAAGATATAAGGAGGTTTATGTGTGAAAGAGCATATCATATCACGGGGTTTGGATGCACCAGCGAAGTTTGCACCAACTCTCAATGTGAGAAAGGGCAATGCACGGTATCGAAGAGGCTAGCAATGATGGAAAGGTGAGAGTGCGTATAATCCATGGACTCAACATTAGTCATAAAGAACTCACATACTTATTGCAAAAATCTACAAGTCATCAAAAACCAGGCACTACGCGCATGCTCCTGGGGGATAGATTGGTAGGAAAAGACAATCGCTCATCCCCGACCGCCACTCATAAGGAGGACAATCAAAGAACACCTCATGTTTCAAATTTGTTACACAACGTTTACCATACGTGCATGCTACGGGACTTGCAAACTTCAACACAAGTATTTCTCAAATTCATAACTACTCAACTAGCACAACTTTGATATCACTACCTCCATGTCTCAAAACAATCATCAAGCATCAAACTTCTCTTAGTATTCAACACACTCATAAGAAAGTTTTTACTATTCTCGAATACCTAGCATATTAGGATTATTTAAGAAAATTACCATGCTATTTAAGACTCTCAAAATAATCTAAGTGAAGCATGAGAGATCAATAGTTTCTATAAAACAAATCCACCACCGTGCTCTAAAAGATATAAGTGAAGTACTAGAGCAAAAACTATATAACTCAAAAGATATAAGTGAAGCACATAGAGCATTCTAATAATTTCCGAATCATGTTTGTCTCTCTCAAAAGATGTGTACAGCAAGTATGATTGTGGTAAACTAAAAACAAAGACTCAAATCATACAAGACGCTCCAAGCAAAACACATATCATGTGGTGAATAAAAATATAGCTCCAAGTAAAGTTACCGATGGAAGTAGATGAAAGAGGGGATGCCTTCCGGGGCATCCCCAAGCTTTGGCTTTTAGGTGTCCTTAGATTATATTGGGGGTGCCATGGGCATCCCCAAGCTTAGGCTCTTGCCACTCCTTGTTCCATAATCCATCAAATCTTTCACCCAAAACTTGAAAACTTCACAACACAAAACTCGGCAGAAAATCTCGTGAGCTCCGTTAGCGAAAGAAAACAAAAGACCACTTCAAGGTACTGTAATTAACTCATTCTTTATTTATATTGGCGTTAAACCTACTGTATTCCAACTTCTCTATGGTTCATGAACTCTTTTACTAGCCATAGATTCATCAAAATAAGCAAACAACACACGAAAAACAGAATCCGTCAAAAACAGAATAGTCTGTAGTAATCTGTAACTAACGCAAACTTCTGGAACTCCACAAAATCATCCAAAATAGGACGACCTAGACAATTTGTTTATTGATCAGCAGAAATTGGAATCAATATTTTATCACGTTCTGGTGATTTTTAACAATTATTTTCGTGAACAGAAAGTTTCTGGAAATTACAGCAAGATCAAATAATCATCATCCAAGAAGATCCTATAGGTTTAACTTGGCACAAACACTAATTAAAACATAAAAACACATCTAACCAGATGCTAGATCAAATATTTATTCCTAAACAGAAGCAAAAAGCAAAAAACTAAAAATAAAATTGGGGTGCCTCCCAACAAGCGCTATCGTTTGACACCCCTAGCTAGGCATAAAAGCAAGGATAGATCTAGGTATTGCCATCTTTGGTAGGCAATCCATAAGTGGGTCTCATGATAGACTCATATGGTAACTTTATTTTCTTACTAGGGAAGTGTTCCATGCCTTTCTTTAATGGAAATTGGAATCTAATATTCCCTTCCTTCATATCAATAATTGCACCAATCGTTCTAAGGAAAGGTCTACCAAGAATAATAGGACATGAAGGATTGCAATCTATGTCAAGAACGATAAAATCTATGGGCACATAGTTCCTATTTGCAACAATAAGAACATCATTAGTTCTTCCCATAGGTTTCTTAATAGTGGAATCCGCAAGGTGCAAGTTTAAAGAGCAATCATCAAAATCACGGAAACCTAGCAAATCGCACAAAGTTTTTGGAATCGTGGAAACACTAGCACCCAAATCACACAAAGCATAGCATTCATGATCTTTAATCTTAATTTTAATTGTAGGTTCCCACTCATCATAAAGTTTTCTAGGGATAGAAACTTCCAACTCAAGCTTTTCTTCATAAGATTGCATCAAGGCATCAACGATATGTTTGGTAAAAGCTTTATTTTGAGTATAAGCATGAGGAGAATTTAGCACGGATTGCAACAAGGAAATACAATCTATCAAATAGCAATTATCATAATTAAATTCCTTGAAATCCAAAATAGTGGGTTTATTAATATCTAGGGTTTTGTTCTCTTCAATCCCACTTTTGTCAATTTTAGCATCAAGATCTAAAAACTCCGAATTTTTGGAACGCCTTCTAGGTAAAGGTGGATCATATTCAGTCCCATCATTATCAAGATTCATATTGTAGAACAAAGATTTAATAGGGGACACATCAATAACTTTTAGAGCTTCATCTTTATTTTCAAAATTTTCTGGCTTAGCGGCCATCTTATTAACTAAGGTAGCCTGCTTATCCGAAATTTCAGCTGTTAACTTTTCAAGATGAGCAATTTGGGATCTCAAACCATCAAATTCTTTAGACATATCATCTAGCTCTTTATTCATATAAATCATAAAGCTTTTTTGTTCCTTAAGCTCGTTTCTCAAGAAATTATTATGCTCAAATTGTAAAACCATAAAACTCCTGACATTGCCTTCGATCTCTTCTAATCTTTTAAGGTGAAGATCACCAAATTTAGGCAGAGCCATCGTGACAAACAAGCAATCCAACACACGAGCAAACGAGAAGCAAGCAAAAAAGAGGCGAATGAAAAAGAGAGGCCGAATAAAACGGCAAGGGTGAAGTGGGGGAGAGGAAAACGAGAGGCAAATGGCAAATAATGTAATGCGGGAGATAAGGGTTTGTGATGGGTACTTGGTATGTTGACTTTTGCATAGACCTCCCCGGCAACGGCGCCAGAAATCCATCTTGCTACCTCTTGAGCACTGCGTTGGTTTTCCCTTGAAGAGGAAAGGGTGATGCAGCAAAGTAGCGTAAGTATTTCCCTCAGTTTTTGAGAACCAAGGTATCAATCCAGTAGGAGGCTACGCGCGAGTCCCTCGCACCTACACAAACAAATAAATCCTCGCAACCAACGCGATAAGGGGTTGTCAATCCCTACACGGTCACTTACGAGAGTGAGATCTGATAGATATGATAAGATAATATTTTTGGTATTTTTATGATAAAGATGCAAAGTAAAATAAAAGCAAAATAAAAAGCAACAGAAATAACTAAGTGTTGGAAGATTAATATGATGGAAGATAGACCCAGGGGCCATAGGTTTCACTAGTGGCTTCTCTCAAGAGCATAAGTATTTTACGGTGGGTGAACAAATTACTATTGAGCAATTGACAGAACTGTGCATAGTTATGAGAATATCTAGGTATGATCATGTATATAGGCATCACGTCCGAGACAAGTAAACCGACTCCTGCCTGCATCTACTACTATTACTCCACACATCGACCGCTATCCAGCATGCATCTAGAGTATTAAGTTCATAAGAACAGAGTAACACTTTAAGCAAGATGACATGATGTAGAGGAATAAATTCATGCAATATGATAAAAAAACCATCTTGTTATCCTCGATGGCAACAATACAATAAGTGCCTTGCTTCCCCTACTGTCACTGGGAAAGGACACCGCAAGATTGAACCCAAAGCTAAGCACTTCTCCCATTGCAAGAAAGATCAATCTAGTAGGCCAAACCAAACTGATAATTTGAAGAGACTTGCAAAGATAACCAATCATACATAAAAGAATTCAGAAGATTCAAATAATGTTCATAGATAAACTTGATCATAAACCCACAATTCATCGGTCTCAACAAACACACCGCAAAATAAGATTACATCGAATAGATCTCCACAAGAGAGGGGGAGAACATTGTATTGAGATCGAAAACGAGAGAGGAAGCCATCTAGCTAATAACTATGGACCCGAAGATCTGAGGTAAACTACTCACACTTCATCGGAGAGGCTATGGTGTTGATGTAGAAGCCCTCCATGATCGATGCCCCCTCCGGCGGAGCTCCGGAACAGGCCCCAAGATGGGATCTCGTGGGTACAGAAGGTTGCAGCGGTGGAATTAGGTTTTTGGATCCGTATCTGATCGTTTGGGGGTACGTAGGTATATATAGGAGGAAGGAGTACGTTAGTGGAGCAACATGCGGCCCACGAGGCTGGAGGGCGCCTGGGGGGGGGGGGGCGGGGGGTAGGCGCGCCCCCTACCTCGTGGCTTCCTGCTTGATTTCTTGACGTAGGGTCCAAGTCCTCTGGATCATGTTCATTCCGAAAATCACGTTCCCGAAGGTTTCATTCCGTTTGGACTCCGTTTGATATTCTTTTTCTGTGAAACTCTGAAATAGGCAGTTAGTCCCAAAAATGATATAAAAGTGAATAATAAAGCCCAATAATGTCCAAAACAGAAGATAATATAGCATGGAGCAATCAAAAATTATAGATACGTTGGAGACGTATCAACAGGCAACCTAGAAGTCCTTTACCACAGACACGGCTATTCGAATAGATCATTTATAACCCTGCAGGGGTGTACTTCTTCACACATGTTTCCACCACTTAGCGTCTGCACACGACATGTGCTCGCAGACTTCAAGCGAAAGCCGACGTGGGTGTAGACCACGACCTAACTAACCACACAAGTCTCTAGTCCAGGTTTATCACCTATTCGGGTTCCATCCGCGAGGAGATCCGGCCGGGGTTTCACTCACAGCCCCAAACGATGTGTGCAGGGTTCCCGAGACACCAAACGGGCGCTCGGTACACCGGGCCATGGTGTATCTATCGCATCACAGCCCACCCCTAGGGTCAGCGCTACGCACGGCCTCCAACACATATCCTACAAACACCAGAAACTAGTTGCAACTCCTAGACAGAGGACAAGGGCGGTTAATAAGTCGAGCGGGATCATATTTTAGGGCCCAACGTGTGGTAGTAGCTGTTCATGGATCACAAACACAGAACTCAGTTCCTGAGGACGGCTTCAATGAGACAACCCACCATGTACTCCTACATGGCCTCTCACCGATACCTTTACCAAATCGTGTTCACACACTTAGCTCTCAATAGTAGGACATGTTCACACACCTCCGATTCATCCCTGATGAATCAGACCTGACACAACTCTAAGCAATAGCAGGCACGGCAAACAAGCATGAATGAGTAGGCACATCAGGGCTCAAACAACTCCTACTGATGCTAGTGGGTTTCATCCATTTACTGTGGCAATGACAGGTCATGCAGAGGATAAGGGGTTCAACTACCGTAGCAAGTACACAGATGAATCGTTGTTGTCCTAATGCAGTAAAAGAGAGCAGGAGTGAGAGACTGGGATTGTATCGGAATGAACAAGGGGTTTTTGCTTGCCTGACACTTCCGAAGATAGCATAACTCTTCATCGGTGTCATCAAACTCATCGACGGAACTACGTCCACTGAGAGGGGACAAACACCGGCAACAGAGAAGAAACACAATCAATGCAATGCAACAATATGATGCCTGGTCATGACATGGCAATATGCTGTGGTTTGAGCTAATGCAACTAGCAACCAGATTAAATGAAGTTGGTTTGAACCAAAGATTCAAATTCAACTCCACATGTGATTATTCAAATGCCATTTATTTGATTTGTCCTAAACATAAGCTATAAGTGGTTCTAACATGCATGAAAAGGGTACAGATGGATAGATTGGATTTTTCTGATCATTTTTCATGTATAATTTATTTCATTTGGAGTTATGGTTTAATTTCTATGATTTTCCTAAGTTTATAGCAATTTCTGGAATTTTCTGAATTATTTTAAATCTAGAAAACCATTACTGCGTCCGCATGACAACAACATTGCGTCAGCAGGTCAACTGGGTTGACCCAGGTCAAACCTGATGTCTGGGACCCACACGTCAGTGTCTCAGGGCTGGTTTGGGTAGATGACATGTGGGACCAGTCAACGCTGACTTGGTCAAAGTCAAAGCTGACACGTGGGGTCCGCAAGATTAGCACTAATCTAAACAGAAATTAAACTAACCTAAACAGGTACAGGGGCCCACATGGCAGTGTCTATGCTTAAAGACTAATCATGGTAATTAGACTAGTCTAATCCGTCCACGTCACCGGGTTAACTCCGGCGATGAACGGAGCACGGCGGCGATGCCCGTCCGGCGAACTCCGGCGTCAGCTGGGTGCGCGGCCGGGCGCGTTCGAAAGCCCGCGATGCGGCGCATCTAAAGGTGGCCGCGGTGTGTGCTGGGATAGCGTGCAGCAGCGACGGCGACGAGCCGGGCGGTGGCCGGAGCTCGGGACACACGGGCGCACTTGCTGCAGTGTGGGAACGAGTGAAATGAAGAAGGGGAAATGGGCAGGAGCTCACAGTGAATGCGATGAGCAGGTCAGTGGGATCGGGGAAGGCCGGATGGCGTCGGAGCATCTCCGGCAATCTGGAGAGCCGAAGGTTGAAGACGACGGCGTCGGCGATGTTCGGGGGCGTTAGGTGTTGCGTAGCTCGGCGAGGAGGTCTAGGGAGACATGGAGGAGCTTCTGGACTCAGGCGGAGGGCGAGGAGGTGGCTCTGGCCGCGGAACTGCAAGCGGCGGCAACGGTGGCGTTCGGCCGTGCGCGTGAGAGAGACAGAGGAGGGGAGAGAGAGCAACGAGTGAGGGAGATGAGAGAGAGGGAGGTCGGGGCCGTTTCCGTGGCGCATCCAGAAGAGCCGGGGCATTGTGGTGGAAGCAGGAGCTGGCGCGCGCGCGGCGACCACGCGCCCTGCCTACTAGCGTGAGGGGGAAGACGACAGAGGGGGCTGCGGTGGTGGGCTAGGCCAGAACAGTAGTTGGGCCAGGCAGGTAAGTGGCCAGGTACTGTCTCTCTCTCTCTTTCTGTTTTTTGTTTCTATTTTATTTCCTCTGTTCTGATTTAGTTTAGCCACTAAATCATTTTAATAAATTCTGTAGGTTATTATATGGCTTGCTAAAATATATATAAAGCCACTCACAAACTTCCAGAATTATCGGAGTTATATTTAATATATATTAAATATAAATCCAAAGCAAATAATTATTGGGTTAATTCAAATGGCCAAAATAAATGTTTCTGAGCTCCTAAAAATATTGGTTTGAATTTTAGCTCTTGCCAATATTTTTATAGAATAACAGGAACATTTTCTTGGACTCATTTGAGAAGATTTAAAGTTGGTTATTTTTGAACTGATTTCTGAGGGTTTCAACAAACCTCAATTCAACTTTCAGAAATTTTAGACATGATGCATGAGTGCAGTTGCAACTATTTCACTCAGGTATTCTAGGGCTGTGACATGGGCCCTCTCGGTAATGCACATCACTATAAGCCTTGCAAGTAATATAAATAATGAGTTAGTTGCGGGACGATGCATTACGGAACGAGTAAAGAGACTTGCCGGTAATGAGATTTAACCAGGTATTGAGATACCGACGATCGAATCTCGGGAAAATAACATACCGATGACAAAGGGAACAACACATGTTGTTATGCGGTTTGACCGATAAAGATCTTCGTAGAATATGTAGGAACCAATATGAGCATCCAGGTTCCACTATTGGTTATTGACCGGAGATGAGTTTCGGTCATGTCTACATAGTTCTCGAACCCGTAGGGTCCACACGCTTAACGTTCTGTGACGATCGGTATTATGAGTTTATGTGTTTTGATGTACCGAAGGTTGTTCGGAGTCTCGGATGTGATCACGGACATGACGAGGAGTCTCGAAATGGTCGAGACATAAAGATCGATATATTGGATGGCTATGTTTGGATAGCGGAATGGTTCCGGGTGAGTTCGGGCATTTACCAGAGTACCGGGAGGTTACCGGAACCCCCCGGGGAGTGTATGAGCCTTATTGGGCCATAGTGGGAGAGAGGAGGAGGCGGCCTAGGAGGGGGCGCCCCCCCAAGCCCAATTCGAATTGGGAGGGGGCCCGGCCCCCCTTTCCTTCCTCCCTCTCTCCTCCTTCCATCCTCTCCTATTCCTACTTGGGAGGGGGGAATCCTACTCCCGGTGGGAGTAGGACTCCCCTAGGGAGCGCCATAGAGAGTGCCGGCCCTCCCCCTCATCCACTCCTTTATATATGAGGGAGGGGGGCACCCCATAGACACACAAGTTGATCATTGTCTTAGCCGTTTGCGGTGCCCCCCTCCACCATAATCCACCTCGGCCATATCGTCGTAGTGCTAAGGTGAAGCCCTGCGCCGGTAGCTTCACCATCACCATCATCACGCCGTCGTGCTGACGAAGCTCTCCCTCGACACTCAGCTGGATCGAGAGTTTGTGGGACGTCACCGAGCTGAACGTGTGCAGATCGCGGAGGTGCCATACTTTTGGTACTAGGATGGGTCGGATCCTGAAGACGTACGACTACATCAACCGCATTGTCATAACGCTTCCGCTTTCGGTCTACGAGGGTACGTAGACAACACTCTCCCCTCTCGTTGCTATGCATCACCTAGATGGATCTTGCATGTACGTAGGAATTTTTTTGAATTTTTTTGAATTCACGTTAAATAGGGCACCATCTATATCCGTTGAGACGACAACATATGAACTGTGGTTTAGCAACAAACCTAAGCTGTCGTTTCTTAATGTTTGGGGTTACGATGCTTATGTGAAAAAGTTTCAGCCTGATAAGCTCGAACCCAAATCGGAGAAATGTTTCTTCATAGGATACCCAAAAGAGACTGTTGGGTATACCTTCTATCGCAGATCCAAATGCAAGATATTCGTTGCTAAGAATGGATGCTTTCTAGAGAAGGAGTTTCTCGTGAAAGAAGTGAGTGGGAGGAAAGTAGAACTTGATGAGGTAACTGTACCTCCTCCCTTATTGGAAAAGTAGTCCATCACAGAAATCAGTTCCTATGACCCCTACACCAATTAGTGAGAAAGCTAATGATGATGATCATGTAACTTCAGATCTAGTTACTACTGAACCTCGTAGGTCAACCAGAGTAAGATCCGCACCAGAGTGGTACCGTAATCCAGTTCTGGAGGTCATGTTACTTGACCATGATGAACCTACGAACTATGAGGAAGCGATGATGAGCCGAGATTCCGTGAAATGGCTTGAGGCCATGAAATCTGAGATAGGATCCATGTATGAGAACAAAGTGTGGACTTTGGTTGACTTGTTCGATGATCGGCAAGCCATAGAGCATAAATGGATCTTTAAGAAGAAGATTGCCGCTGATGGTAATATTACTGTCTACAAAGCTCGACTTGTTGTAAAAGGTTTTCGACAAGTTCAAGGAGTTGACTACGATGAGACCTTCTCACCCGTAGAAATGCTTAAGTCCATCGGAATCATGTTAGCAATTGCCGCATTTTATGATTATGAAATTTGGCAAATGGATGTCAAAACTGCATTCCTTAATAGATATCTTAAAGAAGAGTTGTATATGATGCAACCAGAAGGTTTTGTCGATCCAAAAGGTTCTAACAAAGTGTGCAAGCTCCAGCGATCCATCCATGGACTGGTGCAAGCAACTCGGAGTTGGAATATATGCTTTGATAAAGTGATCAAAGCATATGGTTTTATACAGACTTGCGGTGAAGCCTGTATTTACAAGAAAGTGAGTGGGAGCACTACAACATTTCTGATAAGTATATGTGAATGACATATTGTTGATCGGAAATAATGTAGAATTTTCTGGAAAGCATAAAGTAGTGTTTGAAAGGAGTTTTTCAAAGAAAGACCGTAGTGAAGCTACTTACATATTGAGCATCAAGATGTATAGAGATAGATCAAAACGCTTGATAAGTTTTTTCAATGTGTACATACCTTGACAAGATTTTGAAGTAAGTTCAAAATGGAACAGTCAAAGAAGGAGTTCTTGCCTGTGTTGCAAGGTGTGAAGTTGAGTAAGACTCAAAACCCGACCACGGCAAAAAATAGAAAGAGAATGAAAGTCATTCCCTATGCCTCAGTCATAGGTTCTATAAAGTATGCTATGCTGTGCACCAGACCTATTGTGCACCTCACCATGAGTTTGGCAAGAGGGTACAATAGTGATCCAGGATTGGATCATTGGACAGCGGTCAAAATTATCCTTAGTGGTATAAGGAAATGTTTCTCGGTTATGGAGGTGACAAAGAGTTCGTCGTAAAGAGTCACGCCGATGCAAGCTTTGACACCAATTTGGATGACTCTAAATCTCGATCTAGATACATATGGAAGTGGGAGCGATTAGCTAGAGTAGCTTCGTGTAGAGCATTGTAGACATAGAAAATTTGCAAAATACACACGGCTCTGAATGTGGCAAAACATGATCACTCGTTGGGTGTTAATCACATAGCGATGTGAACTAGATTATTGACTCTAGTAAACCCTTTGGGTATTAGTCACATGGAGATGTGAACTAATCACATAAAGATGTGAACTATTGGTGTGAAATCACATGACGATGTGAACTAGATTATTGACTCTAGTGCAAGTGGGAGACTGAAGGAAATATGCCCTAGAGGCAATAATAAAGTTGTTATTTATATTTCCTCGTATCATGTTAAATGTTTATTATTCATGCTAGAATTGTATTAACCGGAAACTTAGTACATGTGTGAATACATAGACAAACAGAGTGTCACTAGTATGCCTCTACTTAACTAGCTCGTTGAATCAAAGATGGTTAAGTTTCCTAGCCATAGACATGAGTTGTCATTTGATTACTGGGATCACATCATTAGAGAATGATGTGATTGACATGACCCATTCCATAGCACTTGATCATTTAGTATGTTGCTATTGCTTTCTTCATGACTTATAAATGTTCCTATGACTATGAGATTATGCAACTCCCGAATACCGGAGGAACACTTTGTGTGCTATCAAACATCACAACGTAACTGGGTGATTATAAAGATGCTCTAAAGGTGTCTCCAATGGTGTTTGTTGAGTTGGCATAGATCGAGATTAGGATTTGTAGCTCCGATTGTCGGAGAGGTATCTCCGGGCCCTCTCGGTAATGCACATCACTATAAGCCTTGCAAGCAATGTGACTAATGAGTTAGTTGCGGGATGATGCATTACGGAACGAGTAAAGGGACTTGCCGGTAACGAGATTGAACTAGGTATTGAGATACCGATGATCGAATCTCGGGCAAGTAACATACCGATGACAAAGGGAACAACATATGTTGTTATGCGGTTTGACCGATAAAGATCTTCGTAGAATATGTAGGAACCAATATGAGCATCCAGGTTCCGCTATTGGTTATTAACCGAGATGAGTTTCGGTCATGTCTACATAGTTCTCGAACCCGTAGGGTCCGCACGCTTAACGTTATGTGACGATCGGTATTATGAGTTTATGTGTTTTGATGTACCGAAGGTTGTTCGGAGTCTCGGATGTGATCACGGACATGACGAGGAGTCTCGAAATGGTCGAGACATAAAGATCGATATATTGGATGGCTATGTTTGGACAGCGGAATGGTTCCGGGTGAGTTCGGGCATTTACCAGAGTAACGGGAGGTTACCGGAACCCCCCCGGGGAGTGTATGGGCCTTATTGGGCCTTAGTGGGAGAGAGGAGGAGGCGGCCTAGTAGGGGGCGTGCCCCACAAGCCCAATCTGAATTGGGAGGGGGCCCGGCCCCCCTTTCCTTCCTCCCTCTCTCCTCCTTCCATCCTCTCCTATTCCTACTTGGGCGGGGGGAATCGTACTCCCGGTGGGAGTAGGACTCCCCTAGGGAGCGCCATAGAGAGGGCCGGCCCTCCCCCTCCTCCACTCCTTTATATACGGGGGAGGGGGCACACCATAGACACACAAGTTGATCATTGTCTTAGCTGTTTGCGGTGCCCCCCTCCACCATAATCCACCTCGATCATATCATCGTAGTGCTTAGGTGAAGCCCTGCGCCGGTAGCTTCATCATCACCATCATCACGCCGTCGTGCTGATGAAGCTCTCCCTCGACACTCAGCTGGATCGAGAGTTCGTGGGACGTCACCGAGCTGAACGTGTGCAGATCGCGGAGGTGCTTTACTTTTGGTACTAGGATCGGTCGGATCGTGAAGACGTACGACTACATCAACCGCATTGTCATAACGCTTCTGCTTTTGGTCTACGAGGGTACATAGACAACACTCTCCCCTCTCGTTGCTATGCATCACCTAGATGGATCTTGCGTGTGCGTAGCAAATTTTTTGAAATTTTTGAATTCACGTTAAATAGGGCACCATCTAAATCCGTTGAGACGACACCATATGAACTGTGGTTTAGCAAGAAACCTAAGCTGTCGTTTCTTAGTGTTTGGGTTTATGATGCTTATGTGAAAAAGTTTCAGCTTGATAAGCTCGAACCCAAATCGGAGAAATGTGTCTTCATAGGATACCCAAAAGAGACTGTTGGGTATACCTTCTATCGCAGATCCAAAGGCAAGATATTCGTTGCTAAGAATGGATCCTTTCTAGAGAAGGAGTTTCTCTTGAAAGACGTGAGTGGGAGGAAAGTAGAACTTGATGAGGTAACTGTACCTCCTCCCTTATTGGAAAAGTAGTTCATCACAGAAATCAGTTCCTATGACTCCTACACCAATTAGTGAGAAAGCTAATGATGATGATCATGTAACTTCAGATCAAGTTACTACTGAACCTCGTAGGTCAACCAGAGTAAGATCCGCACCAGAGTGGTACCGTAATCCAGTTCTGGAGGTCATGTTACTTGACCACGACGAACCTACGAACTATGAGGATGCGATGATGAGCCCAGATTCCGCGAAATGGCTTGAGGCCATGAAATCTGATATATGATCCATGTATGAGAACAAAGGGTGGACTTTGGTTGACTTGCCCGATGATCGGCAAGCCATAGAGAATAAATGGATCTTCAAGAAGAAGATTTCCGCTGATGGTAATATTACTGTCTACAAAGCTCGACTTGTTGCGAAAGGTTTTCGACAGGTCAAGGAGTTGACTACGATGAGACCTTCTCACCCGTAGCAATGCTTAAGTCCATCGGAATCATGTTAGCAATTGCCGCATTTTATGATTATGAAATTTGGTAAATGGATGTCAAAACTGCATTACTTAATGGATATCTTAAAGAAGAGTTGTATATGATGCAACCAGAAGGTTTTGTCGATCCAAAAGGTGCTAACAAAGTGTACAAGCTCCAATGATCCATCTATGGACTGGTGCAAGCAGCTCGGAGTTGGAATATATGCTTTGATAAAGTGATCAAAGCATATAGTTTTATATAGACTTGCGGTGAAGCCTATATTTACAAGAAAGTGAGTGGGAGCACTACAACATTTCTGATAAGTATATGTGAATGACATATTGTTGATTGGAAATAATGTAGAATTTTCTGGAAAGCATAAAGGAGTATTTGAAAGGAGTTTTTCAAAGAAAGACCTCAGTGAAGCTACTTACATATTGAGCATCAAGATCTATAGAGATAGATCAAAACGCTTGATAAGTTTTTTCAATGTGTACATACCTTAACAAGATTTTGAAGTAAGTTCAAAGTGGAACAGTCAAAGAAGGAGTTCTTGCCTGTGTTGCAAGGTGTGAAGTTGAGTAAGACTCAAAACCCGACCACAGCAAAAAATAGAAAGAGAATGAAAGTCATTCCCTATGCCTCAGTCATAGGTTCTATAAAGTATGCTATGCTGTGCACCAGACCTATTGTGTACCTCACCATGAGTTCGGCAAGAGGGTACAATAGTGATCCAGGATTGGATCATTGGACAGCGGTCAAAATTATCCTTAGTGGTATAAGGAAATGTTTCTCGGTTATGGAGGTGACAAAGAGTTCTTCGTAAAGAGTTACGTCGATGCAAGCTTTGACACCAATCTAGATGCACCCCATAGACACACAAGTTGATCATTGTCTTAGCCGTGTGCGGTGCCCCCCTCCACCATGATCCACCTCGGTCATATCATCGTTGATCTTAGGCGAAGCCTTGCGCTGGTAGCTTCATCATCACCGTCATCACGTCATTGTGCGGACGAAGCTCTCCCTCGACACTCAGCTTGATCGAGAGTTCATGGGACGTCACCGAGCTGAACGTGTGCAGATCGCGGAGGTGCCATACTTTTGGTACTAGGATCGGTCGGATCGTGAAGACGTACGACTACATTAGCCGCGTTGTCATAACGCTTCCGCTTTCGGTCTACGAGGGTACGTAGACAACACTCTCCCCTCTCATTGCTATGCATCACCTAGATGGATATTGCGTGTGCGATTTGAAATTATTGCGTTCCCCAACAAATACTACTACATATCGATGGCGCATGTAGGCGGGAATTAAACAAAGGAATGGTCTTATTGGTTTCGAGGATATAGGGGAAGAGTGAGAGGGGGGTAGCTAGAAGGAGATTGTTAAGTGTCAGTGTGTGTTTTACCCATCCAGGCGGAAGTTATGTGCATACAAGAAGAGAACAATTCGATGTGGGGTTAGGGCTGAGGGTAATTAACTACGTATGGAGACATAGGAGACCTCACTACTACGGGATGCTACTAAAACGTTTGCGATGAGTGTTATATATTTAAAAACCGTTGACGTTTTTTCAAAAGAAAATCATTTGATAAGTCTATACATTAAGAGAGAAAAACGCAAGTTCGTTCAAACCATATCTTTCATTCAGTCACACTACGAATTTATATTCATATGATCGAGAATTCAAGATACAGTATTAAACCCCAAAAAAGATATTTCCGGTGGCGGCGGAGGCGGCATGCCGCGCCGTCGTTGTCGTTGTCGTCCTCCGGGACGCTGTTGTTGAAGTCTTCAAGGAAACACAAAATGTTCTTCACTTGTAAATCAAACATCATGTCGTCGCGCGATCGACGGGCGGGGCGCGGGAGGACGGCAACTGGCGCCGCTGAGAGGTAGCGGTCGACGGCAGCTTCCCATGCCGCTGAGGGGGATGGCGCACGGGCACGGGCACGGGCGCGGTGGGTGCAGCCAAAAGCACGGGGGCCGGCGGCACGGTGGGTGGAGGGGCGCGCACGGGCACGGGTGAGGGAGTCCTGGATTAAGGGGTCCTCGAGCGTGACGTGGGCCGGACTGATGAGCTGTGAAGATACAAGACCGAAGGCTCTCTCCCGTGTCCGGATGGGACTCTCCTTGGCGTGGAAGGCAAGCTTGGCGTCTGGATATGAAGATTCCTTTCTCTGTAACCGACTTTGTACAACCCTTGTCCCCTCTGGTGTCTATATAAACCCGAGGGCTTAGTCCGTAGAGCCAATCACAATCATAATCATACAGGCTAGACTTCTAGGGTTTTAGCCATTACGATCTCGAGGTAGATCAACTCTTGTAATACTCATCATCAAGATCAATCAAGTAGGAAGTAGGGTATTACCTCCATAGAGAGGGCCCGAACCTGGGTAAACATTGTGTCCCTTGTCTCCTGTTACCATCAACCTTAGATGCACAGTTCGGGACCCCCTACCCGAGATCCGCCGGTTTTGACACCGACATTGGTGCTTTCATAGAGAGTTCCGCTGCATCGTCTCCAAAAGGTTAGATGGCCCAGTCAATCATCTACAACAATGCTGTCCACGGGGAAGTCTTCCTCCCTGGACAGATCTTCGTATTCGACGGCTTCGCACTGCGGGCCAGCTCGCTTGGCCATCTAGAGCAGATCGACAGCTATGCCCCTGACCATCAGGTTCGATTTGGAAGCTTGAACTACGTTGCTGATATCCGCGGAGACTTGATATTCGATGGATTCACGCCCACGGCAGCCGCTCCCTTCCACCGCGATGAACATGGCTTAAATCTATCAGCAGACCACACCCAGGAGATAGCGCCTGTAACCGCTCTGGCCCTAGATCTGGAGCAGATCGCGCCATTCGAGGACGGGAAGCTCAATCCCGCCACGGAAGCCGTAGACTCAGCGACGTTGGAGCCGCACACAGACCCAACCTTGGGTGGAATTTGCGCCACCGGAACCTCGGACTCGTTTCCGGCTACAGGTTCCGAACCACGTGCGACCGCATATGTCGAGCTTGATCAGACATCGATCGTCGAATTTAGCTCCGCAGACATCTTTCGGCACTCACCTTTAGGCGAGGTGCTAAACTCATTAAAACCCCTCTCCTTAGCAGGGGACTCACAGCCGAATTATATCCGGTTTGAGCTTGTCGGGGAAACGACACCTATGGGATCACTGGAATCCCTTCTACGGTTGGCGGGCGCGGGGTTGTGAGAAGAGCAGGTCTAACAGGAAGCACCTGGCTCATTTACCCAGGTTCGGGCCGCGAGGATGCGTAATACCCTAGTCCTGCTTTGGTGGATGTATTGAGTGTTCTTGTGTTCTTGAGCTAGCTACGGGGTGTAACTTGCCAAAAGAGCCGAATCCCTCTCCAGTATGCCTCGGGCCTCCTTTTATAGTCGAAAGGGGCTGCCACAGTGGCATACAGGAGGTGGAAAGGTCTAAAGTGCACAAGCTTATCGCCTGGCATTAGGGGACGAAACGCATTAAATGCGCTACTTAGGTGTCCATTAGCTTTATCGGGGACGGGAACGAGGACCGTCCCGTTCGTCGCTGCTCCATCTCGCTTCGACAGGTGCCCAGGCCAGCGATGCGTGCGGTGCCATGTAGGCAGGCAGGCAGCTAAGGTGGCGCGGTGGTAGGGCCTTCACGAAGATCTGCATGCCACCACGCAAGTGCTTGCTGAGTTGGTGTAGAGGCCGCCCGTCGCCACGCAGGTGCCTGCCCAGCTGGTTGAGCTAGCAGCTGCTTGGAGAGAGGCATGTAATATTCATCCGCTGATCCTCCGTCTGCTGCCTGTTCCTTAGGGCTGGCTTGCCCATCCTCCCGCTCGAAGCCAGCTTGGAGGGGATTGTCTTCGTCTTCGGCACTATCTGCAGCGTTATTGTCTCCTCTGCCGGTATCGCTGCTTTTGCTATGGCGGGGCTTAGAGCGGCGCCGATGACGCCGGTGCTTAGATTGCTTCTCGAGGGGATTATCCTCCGTTGCCTTATTGCCATCGCTTTCCTTGGGGGTGTCCACCATGTATATATCATATGATGAGGTGGTAGTCCAGCGCCCTGTGGGCGGTGGTTCCTGTTCTTCTCCTGCATCATCGTCCATACCGTCGATGTCTTCGGAGCCGAAATCGACGGTTAAGTCGTCGACAGTGGCTATTAAGTGGGTGGTGGGTGGGGAACGAATTTCTTCGTCGTCCGCTTCCCACTCGAGCCAGACATAGGTCGGCCAAGGGCTTTCTGACAAGGAGAGAGACCTTAATGAATTCAGCACGTCGCCCAGGGGCGAGTGCTGAAAGATATCCGCGGAGGAAAACTCCATGATCGGCGCCCAATCAGATTCGATAGGCACAGACGCAGGCGGTTCGGAGCCCGTGGCCGGGGTCGAATCCAAGGGTCCGGCAACACAGGTCTCGTAGGAGGTGAAGTCAGTATTCGGCTCTATCGCTGCTAAGTGTGCGGTCTCCGTGGCGGGGTCCATCCACCCGTCCTCGGACGGCGCAATCTGCTCTGGATTGAGGGCCGGAGTAGCCATAGGTGTGATCTCCCGAACACCGTCCGACGGCAGAGCTAAGCCATGCTCGTCGTGACTGTGCGGCGCACCTGCCATAGGCTCGAATCCGTCAAAGATCAAGTCTCCGCGGATGTCGGCGGTATAGTTTAAGTTTCCAAACCTGACCTGACGGCCAGGGGCATGGCTCTCGATCTGCTCTAGATGGCCAAGCGAGTTGGCCCGCAGTACGAAGCCGCCGAATATGAAGATTTGCCCGGGGAGAAAAACCTCACCCTGGATCGCATCATTGCCGATGATTGAAGGAGCCATCAAGCCTTTATCGCGATGGCACAGTGGAACTCTCAATGAAAGCACCAATGTCGGTGTCAGAACTGATAGATCTCGGGTAGGGGGTCCCGAACTGGGCGTCTAAGGCGGATGGTAACAGGAGGTGGGGGACACAATGTTTACCCAGGTTTGGGCCCTCTCGATGGAGGTAATACCCTACTTCCTGCTTGATTGATCTTGATGATATGAGTATTACAAGAGTTGATCTACCACGAGATCGTAGAGGCTAAACCCTAGAAGCTAGCCTATGATTATGATTGTTGTTGTCCTACGGACTAAACCCTCCGGTTTATATAGACACCGGAAGGGGCTAGGGTTACACAGAGTCGGTTACAAGGGAGGAGATCTACATATCCGAATTGCCAAGCTTGCCTTCCATGCAGAGTCCCATCCGGGCACGGGACGAAGTCTTAAATCTTGTATCTTCATAGTCCAACAGTCCGGCCAAAGTATCTAGTTCGGCTGTCCGAGGACCCCCCTGATCCAGGACTCCCTCAACGCTTGCCAGGGGTCTTGTGGATCCCCTCGGCTAGGATCCCGTTGAGGGCCGTCGTCTTCTGGTCCTCATCTGATCGTGTGTGTTTATGATGTTGACAAAGATCTACATGCCACCATGGAGGTGCCTCCCAAGCCTTGGTTCCAATGTAGTTGTTGACGGCGCTTGGAACCCTTAGGCTCGTGGGTGGCTCGATCTGCTGGTGTTGGGCAAGATGCTCCGGCAAGGCTCTTGCCGGGGCCCTGGAGGTTGCCCCGGCAAGGATCTTGCCGGGGGAGTCCACCCCGCCCTCTTGTTCTTTTGTGTCTCCGCTCTTGGCGTCGCCTTGTTTGTCTTGTGCTTCGGTTTCTCTCCGGCTTCCCTCCTCTGCTTTTTTAAGTGTGGCCGCGGGCGCGGCTCTGACTGCCCGTGCACAAGTAAAGGGGTCAAAACGAGAGCCACTACTTTTGTACACCGACAGGAGCCCCCGGGCCTGGGCCACACATAAGCGCGACACGTTGGGCCAGGCCCAGAACGGTGCGCGGGCAGGTGGGGCGGATTTTTACCATAGTAACTGTTCGTCCGCTGCGCTTCCCCACGACCCGCGTTGAATGTGCGACATGGAGGGGCGTGCGTTGCGTGGGGGTCATGCGTGGGGTGGTTTCTGCATGCATGCGTCACATCATGGTAAAGAGGAGGCTCGCGCCTTCCCCATAAAGAGGGAGGCGTGGAGGCGCGGCTCATTTAATGAGTGGACTCGGGTCGCTGTCTTCAAAGCGCCCACGCCTCACGATCACGGGGCGGGGAATGGTCGCCTCACCCATTCTCTCGATCCTGCTTGTTCGCCACGCGTCCTCCACTCAGGTGGCAGGCGGTGGAGGCGGGAAACCGGGCCATCGCTGATTGGGGCAACGGGTCGGTCCTGATTCCCTGTGCCTCCGATGGCTGGACTGGTCGAGTGGGGTGGCAAAGCCTTGACCCCACCCCTTTATAAGGATAGGGAGGGGGATGTCGTCACATGTTCTTCCAGCATCCATCTTCTTCCACTTCCGCCCCTTCCTTCCACCCGTCATGGCGAGAGGGGGCGCAGGCCCTTCAACGGTGGGGGCGAGGGTCGCCGCTCGACAGCGCGTCCCTCCTTCCCATGAGCCCGCGGTGGCAGAGCCGGCCACGAGAGGAAGGGGGAGGGGCGAGGCCGAGGTCGCCGTGGCGGTCGGGGGAGAGGGGGACGAGGCAGCATGATGGTCGTGCCTCCGCCAGTGATGCCTCCTGCGAGGGAGGGCCACGTAGGGGACCAGCCCCGCGAGTTCTTCATCAGGCTGCACCGGCCACCGCGTCGTCGCCTCGACCTCCCCACCCCATTTGCTCAAGAGATGGAGCTTGATCCGCCCCAGACCCTTAGGCTGCACATGAGGGGCTGCGGGAATGGCGGCACGAGGGTCGACGTCGACTTCCCCGCTCCTCACGCCATGTACCTCTGCCGCGGATGGGAGACGTTTGCTCGCATCCACAGCCTGACGGCGGGGCTCATCCTCTACTTCAAGTTAATGGAGGGCGGCCTGCTCTCCGTCAAGGTCTTCGGAGATCTTGGAACTCGCCTAAAGTGCTGCGTGGAGAGCTCCTCCGATGATGAAGATTCCTCCTCGAGCGGGAGTGACGAGGAGGACAGCGACGGCGACGACGAGGGAGTCGAGCGGCAGGATGCCGACCTCGACTCCGACTGACCGGGCCGCCCCTCCCTCGGCCACGTGCCCTGCCAAGGGCCTTCCTCGTCAAGCTCTCCATCGGGGCGCTCGCTGTCGTCTCCTTGGGCGGCTGGTGTAGGAGGGCCGGAGAAGGCGAATAAGGCAGGTGGCGGCCGTCAAATCGGAGTACGCGGGCACCGACGCCTTCGTCGCGTATTGCCGGCCCGCTGCCTCGTCTTCCAGCTCCTTTCCCGGCACCAAGAAGTTCTCTTGGTGCCCTCTGCTCCTCGTACCTTGCCTAAGCGCTCTTTTTGCCCTCTTGCTGTCTTGTTCCACCTTCTGAGGAGAGGGACAAGAAAGGGATTACGGGCATCTCGTATCTTTTTAGTTTGTAAGCCTGCGGGCACTTGTTAGATTTAAAACTTGTAATCCCCTTGCTCATGTTTTTTATTCCGTACGAACTGTACCTGTATGGGACGTTTTTAATGAAAAAGGGTGCTTGCCGGGTTCTTTGTGCGTGAGCGAGGCCCATGTCAAGGAACGAGTCCTTGTTATTTCTAAGGTAAACACTGTCGCCCGACAACAGGCCTTGCCGTCCCCCCACTTCAGTCGACCATTCTCGCGCTCTTGGCAGAGGTAGGGGCGAAGTAGAGTTAGGCCCCTCTTGTATTTCCCGGCCACCGCGTCTGTGACCCGGTTCTATCCTGGTGGCTTGGGTACAAGAAGAAGGGGGAGCACGGTGGTTTCGGAGCGAAACGAGTTCTCATTTTTCCATGTTCCATACGGAAATGCATAACAGGGGATGAAAGACTTATCTGAATCCGCAGCCCCCGGCAACCTTGGCTTGCCGTGGTTGGATCCTTGCGTCTTCAGCCCCTGGCAGTCTTGGCTTGCCGGGGCCGGAGCCCCGTCCGTTCTCTTTCTCCCAAGCGGCTCAGCAGAAGTGTCCACGTGCCCTACGAACAAAAGGGGAAAGAAAGACGCACACTCGACCTCTAGGCTAGGGGTTAGTCGCCGCTAAGCACTATCAACCCTAACCGAGGGAGAGACTCAACCTAGCATGCATGCTATAACTTAGGGCGCCAGCGCTTCATTTATTTATGCTCAGGGTCTGCGCCTGGCTTTGTACAGAGGGTTACATGCCTTGTCGGCAAAGCTTGTACAAAAGGTGGCTTGCCGGGAGGCCCGGCAAACCGCGCCTTATGGGTAAAACTTGCGAAGATGTTCAATGTTCCAGGAGTTGCTCACTGGAATAGCATCTTCGGTCTCTAGGCAGACGGCGTTGGGCCTGGTGACTCGTATTACCCGATAAGGGCCTTCCCACTTCGGCGTCAACTTGTTGGAATTCTTGGCCGACTGAACGCGCTGAAGAACAAGGTCGCCTTCCTCATGGCTTCGGGCATGAACCTTGCGGCTATGGTAGCGGTGCAAGGCTTGCTGGTAGCGTGCTGCTCTCACAGCCGCCCGAAGACGATCTTCCTCAAGGAGCGTTGCGTCATCTTGCCGCAATTGCTCTTGCTAAAGCTCGTCGTAAGCGAGCACTCGAGGTGACCCGTATATGAGTTCCGTGGGGAGAACTGCTTTTTCCCCGTATACCAGCGCAAAGGGTGTCTAGCCGGTGGCTTGATTTGGCGTCGTCCTGATCGACCAAAGAACTGCCGGCAACTCATCAATCCAGCGCCTTCCGCTCTTGTGCAGCCTGTCAAAAGTCTTTGTCCTCAGGCCACGTAATACTTCAACATTTGCCCTCTCTGCCTGGCCGTTGCTCCATGGGTGTGCCACGGAAGCGAAACAGACCTTGCTGCCGAGGTCTTGGATGTACTGCATGAAGGTGTGGCTCGTGAACTACGTGTCGTTGTCGGTGATGACTCTGCTTGGCACACCAAAACGGCACACTAGCCCCTTGAAGAACTTGACGGCTGACTGTGCTGTCACCTTCCTCACTGCTTCCACCTCCGGCCACTTTGTGAACTTGTCGATCGCAACGTACAAGTACCCAAAGCCCCCGACAGCACGGGGGAAAGGGCCCAGTATGTTGAGCCCCCAGATCGAGAATGGCCAGGAGAGAGGGATTGTTTGAAGAGCTTGAGCTGGTTGATGAAGCTTCTTCGAATGGAACTGACACGCTTCGCACTTGGTTACTAGTGTCGTTGCATCCTGGAGGGCAGTGGGCTAGAAGAAACCCTACCGGAACGCCTTGCCGGCTAGGGCCCTCGACCCTATGTGGGCGCCACATATGCCTCCGTGTATCTCCGCCAACAGCTCCAGTCCTTCCTCCCGTGGAATGCACTTTAATTTCACACCGTTCGGTATCCTCCTGTACAGGACGTCATGGACAAACTGATACATAGAAGACCGACGGGCTACCTTCTCCACTTCTTCCTGCTCCTCAGGAAGCTCCCCTGTTTGGAGGAATCGGACGGTATGCTTTGCCCATGCCGGAGCCTGGGGCTCGACGGCAAGGACCAAAGGCATTTCTTCTGCCATGGAAGCGGCTGTGTCTACGGCCAGGGCTTGACGGCCTGCCAGAGTCGGTCGCTCCTCGGCTGGCTCTCAGTCCACGGCAACACCCTTGCCGGCGGCCCCTGGGGGCTCAGCGGGAAAGTACTTGCTGGGGCCTGATTTCCTCCGCTTGTTCTGCTCTGTTGATGGTTCAATGGATGGTTGAGTTAACCGAAGCAAAAAGGTACCTGCTTCCACAGGTAGCTTGAATGCAATGCGCTTTGACAGGTAATCGGCGATGTTGTTCTCCGCTCGGGGAACGTGCTCCGCTTGTATACCGTCAAAGCGCTCCTCCAGCTTCCTAACCTCATCTACGTAGGCCTCCATCAACGGGCTCTGATAATCTTTGTTGACTTGTCTGACGACAAGCTGCGAATCACCCCTGACGATGAGCTTTTTAACTCCGAGGTCTACCGCGATCCTGAGACTAGCAAGCAACCCCTCGTACTCAGCAGTGTTGTTGGTGGACATCTCCCTGGGAAAGTGCATCTGGATTACATTCTTGAGGTGCTCTCCGATGGGTGCGACGAGCAGGACACCAGCACGGGTGCCTTGCAGCGAGAAAGCTCCGTCAAAGTACATAATCCAGTCGCGAGCTGTTTCCTTGCCGGGGAGAGTGGTCTCCTGGATCCCTTCATCACGCGTTGAGGTCCATTCTGCAATGAACTCTCCCAGGGATCTACTCTGGATTGTTGAAGTACTTTCCAACTTCAACCCAAAGCTTGATAACTCCAAGGCCCACTCCACAATCCTTCCGGTTGCGTCTGGGTTGTGCAGTATCCGTTGCAACGGGAGGCGGGTGACGACAGTGATCTCGTGGGCCTGGAAGTAATGATGCAGCTTCCTCGAGGCCATAAGGAGGCCGAAGAGCAATTTCTGCACACTGGAGTACCTTGACCTAGCCCCCTGCAAGAGGGAGCTGACAAAGTAAACCGGGTGCTGCATCATCTTCTTCTTCTGCACCACTTCATTGGGCTGCGCTTGCCCTGTCCGGACGGCGTCAAACTCCGCCGGGGGCCTTGCCTTGCCGGCACCAGGCCCTGCCGGGGGAATCTCTTACTCGCCATCTACTGGTCCTGCCATTGCCACTGCCTCTTCGTCGACCTCCCTCTGCGCCACCAGCGCGGCGCTGACCACTTGATTCGTCGCCGCCAGATACAGCAGCAACGGCTCTTGCCGTTTAGGCGCCACTAGTACTGGTGTAGAAGAGAGGTATTTCTTCGGATCCTGCAGCGCTGCTTCGGCCTCCGGGGTCCACTCCATTGGGCCCGCCTATTTCAAAATTTTGAAAAAGGGAAGGGCGCGCTCGGTAGACTTGGAGATGATTCGGCTCAATGCGGCAACGTAGCCAGTGAGCCGACGCACATCCTTGATCCTCTTGGGCACCTCAATCTTCTCAATAGCCTTGATTTTGCCTGGGTTTGCCTCAATCCCATGATGCGACACAAAGAACCCGAGAAGTTTGCCGGACGGAACACCGAAGACACACTTCTCAGGGTTCAGCTTGAGGTTGATCTTGTGCAGGTTGCAAAACGTCTCTTCTAAGTCTTGTACAAGAGTTGCCTTGTCCTTGGTTTTGACCACTATGTCGTCCATATAAGCTTCCATATTTCTATGTAGCTGGGGCTCAAAACCAATTTGGACTGCCCTTGCAAACGTCGAGCCAGCACTCTTCAACCCGAAAGGCATCCGTAAAAAGCAGTACGTACCACATGGGGTGATGAATGCTGTCTTCTCTTCGTCTTCTCTCGTCAAGAAGATCTGGTGGTAGCCCGAGTAGGCGTCGAGGAATGATAACAGATCACACCCGGCCGTGGAGTCAACAATCTGGTCGATGCGCGGCAACGGGAAGGGGTCCTTAGGACAAGCCTTATTGATATCTGTGTAATCAATACACAACCTCCACTTCCCGTTTACCCTGCGCACCACCACCGGATTGGCCAACCACGTCGGATGGAGCACTCCCCTCACCAAGCCTGCTGCTTCCAACTTCCTGATCTCCTCTGTGATGAACTCCTGCCATTCCAAAGCTTGCTTCCTGACCTTCTGCTTGACGGGTCACGCGTGGGGGCAGACAACAAGATGGTGCTCAATCACTTCCTTGGGAACACCGGGGATGTCAGATGCTTGCCATGCAAACACATCGACATTCGCCCGCAAGAAAGTGACGACCACGGTTTCCTATTTGCTGTCAAGGGTGGAGCTTATGGTGAAAACCCCTCCCGTGCCATCCTCCTTGACGGACACCTTCTTGGTCTCTGGTGGTGCAGCTCTGGATTTCTTGCTCTTGCCGGTGGAGCTCTCCGGTACGTCCTCGACGGTAGTACAACACTCCGAAGAGGTGCGCTTGCCGGAGTGGGTGCGAGAGGTCCTGCCGGTCTTCTTCTTCCCTCCCGGGGCTTCAGCGGCAGGAGCAAGTTCCTTGGCGACAGTTGCTGCAACTGCTTCCCGGTAGAGTAGGTCGGTGCAGATCAGCGCATCCTTGTTGTCACAAGGAACGGTGATGATGGTCATCGGCCCAGGCATCTTCAGCGTGTTGTAGGCGTAATGTGACGCCGCCACGAACTTGGCTAGTGTTGGGCGGCCGAGAATCCCATTGTAGGGCAAGGGGATCTCGGCTACTTCGAAGACGATCCTCTCCGTCCTGTAGTTCAACTCGCCCCCAAACGTCACGGGCAGCGTGACCTTCCCCTTCGGCTGACTCCTTCCCGGATTAACCCCTTGAAACGTGCCCGTTTCCTCGAGGTCTCCATCAGGAATTTGCAGCCTCTTGATCACAACAGGCGAGATCAAGTTCAGACCGGCCCCGCCATCGACTAACATCTTGTTCACCTTGAGGTTGCGTATCGTTGGTGAAACCAACAACGACAAGCACCCGACCGCAGTTGTGTGATCAGGGTGGTCCTCGGCGTCAAAGATGATGGGCGTGCTGGACCACTTCAGTGGCTTCTGAGCGTTGAATGATGGCTCCGCTGCTGTGATCTCACGCGCCCGCTACTTGAGCTGGCGGTGGGAGGTATGCAGTGAGGCCCCACCATCGACGCACATGGCCTCTATAGCCTTCTGGAACTCATGCTCGCCAGGCTCGTCGTCTTCGTCATGATCATCGTCTTCCTGCTTCTTGTCGCGGCTCCGAGTGGGCCTCTCTTGCTGGTTATCCTTGCCGCGGCGACCTTCTTGGCCGCCATGCTTCTTGCCGGATCCCTCGGCACCATCCTGGCCCTTCTCCTTGTCCCGCCTCTCATACTCAGCTTTTTGCTTCTCAGCAAGCAGCTCGACTTGTCGGCAGTTCTAGAGGTCGTGGCCCTTGGTGCAATGGATCTTGCAATACTGCTTGTCGGAGCCCCCCGGCTTGTCGGCAACCACCAAGGCCCGGAAAGCGGCGCACCCGGAAATTTCCTTGCCGGGGTTGTCTGCCTTAGCCTTCTTGGCGGCGCCGGTGCTGTCGGATCCCTCGACGGCAAGCACGGTCTTGCCCTTGTGTTTCCTGTTGCGACACCGGCCCTTCTTCGTCGGGGCGGCGGTGTCTTCATCAATAGAGTCGGTTTCCATGCCGGCGTCCTCACCGGGCACCTATCAGCCAGAACATAAAGTTCGGCCACATCCTTAACCTTGTTCATCGCCAGCTCTTCGCGCATCTTGCGGTTGCGCACGTTCTGATGGAACGCGCTAATCACGGCGGCAGGATGAACATCAGGGATGTTGTACTGCACCTGGCTGAACCTCTGGATGTACTTGCGCAGGGTTTCCCCTTCCTTCTGGGGAATGATATGCAAATCACAGGCCTGGCCATGAGCTTGGTGGCCTCCGGTGAAGGTACCAACGAACTCATGGCACAGATCCGACCAAGAAGAAATGGAATCCGCCGGGAAGTGCATCAACCAAGACATGATGTTGGGCTTCAGTGCCAACGGGAAGTAATTGGCAAGCACCTTGTCGTCGCGAGCTCCGGTAGCTTGCATCGCGATGGTGTAGATGCTGAGGAACTCTTAATGGATGGGTCTTGCCGTTGTACTTCTCGCCGACGTCGGGCTTGAACGTGTGGTGGGACGGCCACTGGAACTGCCGCAGCTCACGGGTAAAGGCTGGGCAACCCACTGATACGTCTCCAACGTATCTATAATTTTTGATTGTTCCATGCTATTATATTATCCATCTTGGATGTTTTATGGGCTTTACTATGCACTTTTATATTACTTTTGGGACTAACCTATTGACCCAGAGCCAAGTGCCAGTTTCTGTTTTTTCCCTTGTTTCAGTGTTTCGCGGAAAAGGAATATCAAACGGAGTCCAAAAAGAATGAAACCTTCGGGAAAGTTATTTTTGGAACGGAAGCAATCCAGGGGACTTGGAGTGCACGTCAGGGAATCAACAAGGAAGGCACGAGGCAGGGGGCGCGCCCACCCCATGGGCACGCCCTCCACCCTCGTGGGCCCCTCGTCGCTCCCCTGACGTATTTCTTCCTCCTATATATACCAATATACCCTAAAACCTTCGGGGAACAGAATAGATCGGGACTTCCGCCGCCGCAAGCCTCTGTAGCCACCAAAAGCCAATCGGGACCCTGTTCCGGCACCCTGCCGGAGGGTGGAACCCTCACCGGTGGCCATCTTGATCATGCCGGCGCTCTCCATGACGAGGAGGGAGTAGTTCACCCTCGGGGCTGAGGGTATGTACCAGTAGCTATGTGTTTGATCTCTCTCTCTCTCTCGTGTTCTTGATTTGGCACAAATCTTGATGTATCGCGAGATTTGCTATTATAGTTGGATCTTATGATGTTTCTCCCCCTCTACTCTCTTGTAATGGATTGCGTTTTCCCTTTGAAGTTATCTTATCGGATTGAGTCTTTAATGATTTGAGAACACTTGATGTATGTCTTGCATGGGATAACCGTGGTGACAATGGGTTATTCTATTGATTCACTTGATGTATGTTTTGGTGATCAACTTGCGGGTTCCGCCCATGAACCTATGCATAGGGGTTGGCACACGTTTTCGTCTTGACTCTCCGGTAGAAACTTTGGGGCACTCTTTGAGGTTCTATGTGTTGGTTGAATAGATGAATCTGAGATTGTGTGATGCATATCGTATAATCATACCCACGGATACTTGAGGTGACATTGGAGTATCTAGGTGACATTAGGGTTTTGGTTGATGTGTGTCTTAAGGTGTTATTTTACTACGAACTCTAGGGCTGTTTGTGACACTTATAGGAATAGCCCAATGGATTGATCGGAAAGAATAACTTTGAGGTGGTTTCGTACCCTACCATAATCTCTTCGTTTGTTCTCCGCTATTAGTGACTTTGGAGTGAATCTTTGTTGCATGTTGAGGGATAGTTATATGATCCAATTATGTTATTATTGTTGAGAGAACTTGCACTCGTGAAAGTATGAACCCTAGGCCTTGTTTCCTAGCATTGCAATACCGTTTACGCTCACTTTTATCATTAGTTACCTTGCTGTTTTTATATTTTCAGATTACAAAAACCTATATCTACCATTCATATTGCACTTGTATCACCACCTCTTCGCCGAACTAGTGCACCTATACAATTTACCATTGTATTGGGTGTGTTGGGGACACAAGAGACTCTTTGTTATTTGGTTGCAGGGTTGTTTGAGAGAGACCATCTTCATCCTACGCCTCCCACGGATTGATAAACCTTAGGTCATCCAGTTGAGGGAAATTTGCTACTGTCCTACAAACCTCTGCACTTGGAGGCCCAACAACGTCTACAAGAAGAAGGTTGCGTAGTAGACATCACCCACCTCGTAAGGTAGGCCGCCGGAGCCCCCTGGTGCTGGGTGGTCCATAGCGGGTCCTGCCCGCTTATCCGACTGGTGGCGTGTATCGCGCCGGCGCTCGATAGTGGTTCGAGCATCTTCGTGGGCTCGTTCTCGAAGAACTTGGCGCTGGTCGCGGTGGGTCCATGGGTCGGACGACACTATGGAAATGTTATCACATGTGTCGTCACGACGGATCGACACCGGCGGCAGCTGGCGCGCGGGAGGAGAGTGTACTCTGGCTGCAGCTCCCCCGGTCCTCCCACCGCTGACATGTGGTGGCTCGACGGAGCGCCGACCCGAGGGCCCCGCCGGTCGCGGATCATCTTTATTGGCGACGACGATGAGGCTCCGGATGGTGGCTCTCCACTGGTCGAGCTTCTCCGCAGCAGGAGGGAAGTTGAGGAGCAGCTGCGCGCGCGCCAAAGCTTCTGCTGACGTGGGTGGTGGCGACAGCTGCGTGGACCGTGGCGCGCTTCGACTTCTGACCACGTTAGAAGGAGCGCTATCACGGCCCAACGGCTGCGTGCCATCATCGCCAGCACTTCGGCGGGCATGCTGGACTCCTTCGTCCCATAGATGATGCATAGGACTCTTCCCACGGCGGTGTCCGGGGTCTCCAGCATGGTGGCGCTGCTCGTCGCATGCACCCTGGGAAGAGCGCGATGCGGGCCCTGGCGTGGGCGTCCTGGAGGCTGCTGCGCCGCCCGCAGGGGGCACAGTGACACCCCTGGAGGGCCCCGTGCCGCCTGCATGGGGCCCAACCCCGTCTTTGGATTTGGCGATGCGCGGCCCGTCGTCTGGCGCACGAACGACACCGCTAGCTAGGCTCTGACTGCTAGAGCGATGCTGGTGCTCGCGGGCCGCGGCTCGGGTTCTGTCCGCTACCGGCCCGCTGCTCTTCCGCACTAGCACGGGCCGCTCGGCTCCCGACGAGCCGATCGCCGTGATCGTCTTCTTCTTGGGAGCCGTGGCGATGAAGAACTGCTAGGCTAACTGCTAGATCAGTTTCTCATGACTGCGCCCCCTACCTGGCGCGCCAAAGATGTCGGGAAAACGACACCTATGGGATCACTGGAATCCCTTCTACGGTTGGCGTGCGCGGGGTTGTGAGAAGAGCAGGTCTAACAGGAAGCACACGGATCGTTTACCCAGGTTCGGGCCACGAGGATGCGTAATACCCTAGTCCTGCTTTGGTGGATGTATTGAGTGTTCTTGTGTTCTTGAGCTAGCTACGGGGTGTAACTTGCCCAAAAGAGCCGAGTCCCTCTCCAGTATGCCTCCGGCCTCCTTTTATAGTTGAAAGGGGCTGCCAAGTGGCATACAGGAGGTGGAAAGATCTACAGTGCGCAAGCTTATCGCCTGGCATTAGGGGACAAAACGCATTAAATGCGCTACTTAGGTGTCCATTAGCTTTATCGGGGACGGGAACGAGGCCCGTCCCGTCCGTCGCCGCTCCGTCTCGCTTCGACACGCGCCCAGGCCAGCGATGCGTGCGGTGCCATGTAGGCAGGCAGGTAGTTGAGGTGGCGCGGTGGCAGGGCCGTCACGAAGATCTGCATGACACCACGCAAGTGCTTGCTGAGTTGGTGTAGAGGCCGCCCGTCGCCACGCAGGTGCCTGCCCAGCTGGTTGAGCTAGCAGCTGCTTGGGGACGACGGTGGAGTCTTGGCTCGTGGAGGCTGTGGCCCTGCTGATGCCCTCGGCAAGGGTCTTGGCGGGGGCCCAGCAAGGGTCTTGCCGTGGCGTTGCAGTCATCCCCGGCAAGGCGCTTGCCGGGGATCTTGTGGATCCCCTCGGCTAGGATCCCGCCGAGGGTCGTCGTCTTCTGGTCCTCATCTGATCGTGTGTGTTTATGATCTTGACAAAGATCTGCATGCCACCACAGAGGTGCCTCCTGAGCCTTGGTTCCAATGTAGTTGTCGACGATGCTTGGAACCCTTAGGCTCGTGGGTGGATCGCTCTGCTGGTTTTGGGCAAGCTGCTCCGGCAAGGCTCCTGCCGGGGCCACGGAGGCTGCCCTGGCAAGGATCTTGCCGGGGGAGTCCACCCCGCCCTCTTGTTCTTTTGTGTCTCTGGTCTTGGCGTCGCCTTGTTTGTCTTGTGCTTCAGTTTCTCTCTGGCTTCCCTCCTCTGCTTTGTTAAGTGTGGCCGCGGGCGCGGCTCTGACTGCCCATGCACAAGTAAAGGGGTCGAAAGGAGAGCCCCTACTTTTGTACACCGACAAAGCTGCGGGCTGATGACGGGGAATTTTGCTTCCCACCCACCTCCCACTTAATAGCCATTGTCGAAGATTTAACCGACATGCTTGATTACGGCTCCGAAGACATCGATGGTATGGACGACGATGCTGGAGAGGAGGAGGCCGAAAACCCGCCGTTTACCGGACGTTGGACGACCACCTCCTCATACGACGCATACATGGTGGATGCACCCAAAGAGAATAGCGGCGATGACAAGGAAGATCCAGTTGAGGATGAACCTCCTGAGATACAACCAAAGCGCCGATGTCAGCGGCGCCGCTCTAAATCACGCCGCAGAAAAGACAGCAACACCGGCATAGGAGACGATAACTCTCCGGACGGTGCTAAAGACAGAGAAGACTCCAGTGAGCAAACTGCCGAACAGGACGATCGGGAAGATGGGCAAGTTAGCCCTGATGAACAGGACATACAGGAAGACTCGGAGGACAGTAATTATCTTCCGCTCTCTGAGGATGAGGTGAGCCTTGGCAGCGAGGATTTTATCATGCCTGAGGAACCTCTCGAGCAGAAGCGCTTTAAGCGCCGGCTAATAGCCACTACAAGGAGCCTGGAAAAGAAGCAGCGGCAGCTTCAAGCTAATCAAGATCTGCTCAACAATAGATGGACTGATGTCCTGGCAGCCGAGGAATACGGCCTCAAGCGCCCATCCAAAAGTTACCCGAAGCACAAATTGCTACCTCAGTTCGATGACGAGGTGCTGGAGCCCGTACCATCATCGCGCAATGCGGCTGACCGACCAACACGTGGTCAGGACAAAGTGGCAACTCAAGACGAACACCAGCCCGCCCTACCTCACCGTAAGAGCAGAGATAAAACAGCTCGGAGACATACATATGACCTACGGCAAGACTTGGACAGTAGAGCAGGTCAGAACAGATCGATCTATGGATCACGGGGACGTGCCCCGACATGCGATAACGGCTACCTAGCTGGACGCAACAATCATACTCACGCCCGGGCCAAGAACCGCAGACGGACTCCATCCGAGCTACGTCGCAACATGGCCCGATATAGAGGTGCTGCACACCCCCTTTGCATCATTGACGAGGTAATGGAGCACGAATTCCCAGAAGGGTTTAAACCCGCAAACATCAAATCATATGATGGGACAACAGACCCCGCGGTATGGATCGAGGATTTTCTTCTTCACATTTATATGGCCCGCAGCGATGATCTACATGCCATCAAATACCTCCCGCTAAAACTCCAAGGACCAGCCCAGCACTGGTTGAACAGTCTGCCCGAAAACTTCATTGGCAGATGGGAGGACTTGGAAGAGGCCTTCCTTGACAACTTCCAAGGTACATATGTTTGACCTCCGGATGCCGACGACTTAAGTCACATAATTCAACAGCCCGGAGAGTCAGCCGGGAAATTCTGGACTAGGTTCTTAACCAAAAAGAACCAGATCGTCGACTGTCCGGATGCCGAAGGCCTGGCGGCCTTTAAACACAGCATCCGGGATGAATGGCTCGCCCGACACCTCGGCCAAGAAAAGCCGATGTCCATGGCAGCCCTTACGGCACTTATGACCCATTTTGCGCGGGCAAAGATAGCTGGCTAGCTCGTAGCAATAACAATGCAAGTGAACCTGGCACTGCGGAAGCCAAAAATAGCAACGGCAAGCCCCGACGCAACAGACACAAGCGTCGACACAAAGGTGATAATACCGACGACACGACGGTCAACGCCGGATTCAGTGGCTCCAAGTCCGGCCTGCGGAAGAAGCCGTTCAAAAGGAACAATTCGGGCTCATCCAGCTTGGACCGCATACTTGATCATCCGTGCCAGATACACGGCACCCTCGACAAACCAGCCAATCATACCAACAGAGACTGTTGGGTTTTTAAACAGGCCGGCAAGTTAAATGCCGAGAACAAGGAGAAGGGGTCACAAAGCGAGGACGATGACGAGGAGCCCCATCCACCGAACATAGGGGGACAGAAGAAGTTTCCCCCTCAGGTCAAAACGGTGAACATGATATACGCTACCCACATCCCCAAGAGGGAGCGCAAGCGCGCTCCCAGGGACGTCTATGCGATAGAGCCAGTCATCCCAAAATTTAATCCATGGTCGTCATGCCCGATCACCTTCGATTGCAGGGATCATCCGACCAGTATCCTTCATGGCGGTTCAGCCGCACTGGTCCTCGACCCAATAATTGATGGATTCCAGCTGACGCAAGTCCTCATGGACAGGGGCTGCAGCCTCAACCTGCTCTATCAGCATACAATGCGCAAAATGGGCATTAATCCATCACGGATCAAGCCCAGAAAGACTACCTTTAAAGGAGTCATACCAGGTGTGGAGGCCCGCTGCACAGGCTCAATCACACTAGAGGTTGTCTTCGGATCTCCGGACAACTTCTGAAGCGAAGAATTGATCTTCGATATCGTCCCCTTTCGCAGTGGCTATCACGCACTGCTTGGACGAACCGCATTTGGTCGATTCAACGCGGTGCCACACTACGCCTATCTCAAGCTCAAGATTCCCGGACCACGCGGCGTCATAAGAGTCAATGGAAACACGGAACGCTCCCTCCGTACCGAGGAGCACACTGCGGCTTTAGCAGCAGAGGTACAGAGCGGCCTCTGCAAGCCAAACCTTAATTCGGCGGCCGAGCTCCCGGACACTGTCAAACGAGTCCGGACTACTCTGCAGCAGGACAACCTAGCTCGTCAAGAGCTCAACTAGCAATTTGGCCTCCGTCCCAGTCCCGACCAAGTGGCGGCGTTCGTGCCGCGCATACATAACTATGCACTCAAAATACCATGGGCATAGACGGAGGCATGACTAGATGGTGGTCCATAATACGGCTCGACCTCTCCTGGACACACATACTTTCACTTTTTCCCTTTTCTCCTTTTTCAGGTTTCTTTTCCACAGGACTTCTCTGACGGCCTGATCACCGGGCCTTTCGAAGGATAGATACGCCAAGATGGCAAGAAGCATGGACGTATAGGGGAATTTCTAGGTGGTCTCTTTAAACAATCACTCTACCTATTTTCAAGACCCGCACCCAGCTCTCCCTTGGTTGTGGCATATTAAATAGCTCTGCTGGTTATTGCACTACTTGTACAAATACGCTTTGACGTATTAATCAAACTATAATGGAAACAGTTTGCGGCCCAACTTCTGCGGCACTAGCTTTCTACCCTTCTTTTTGATAATCTTATTGCACCCGTACACTTTGGTACGCTTTTAATCTGCCAGGGGCTTCATTGCGCCCCACAATACGACAACAAAGTCCGAACACTTTTTACAGTACAGTTCGGCACCCCGAATTTAGCACTATATGCATTGGCTCCGAATCATGTCTTTGGTCAATAGTTGGGTTGCCCAGCTCCTATGCTTACTACCTTACGTTCCGCTATATCGGCTAGGGTAGTAAAGGGAGAACTACTGTGATTGTTTCCTGGTTTTTCCGGATGAGCACCTCAGTAGAGAAAGTCGAAAACTGACTGTCATGATGCGGCGTGAGCCAGTCAGCTCTTCGGAGGTCTCAAATCTTTAGCGATTTTTCCGGATTATGCGATGGATTGGTTTTTACCCGATCAGGTGGTTACAGCACCCCTGTTTGGATACTAGGGGCTGCGCCTAAATTTTTATTGTCAAACTCCTATGGCTAAGTGAGGGTGCTAAAGCCATATAGTCCGATTGCCTGGTTCGTTGCGCTAAAAACCTCCTTTAAGGACCAAACAATTGGATTAAGAGTGTTTAGATTCCAACCCAAACACCCCCGTACTACCTACGTGGGGGCGGAAACCGACGACTAGCCAACTCTTAGATTTCATAAAACGGCCGCACAGGAGGTAAATTTTTTAACAAGCATTATATTACATAACGACTTTTTTTCATCATACAAGGCAAAGACAACATGAATGTATTCATTCGAAGATAATGTCTTGTGCACACTGCGTCGCCACAATGCGAGACCCCTCCAGAACATCTTCAAAATACCGCTCGGGCGTGTGGTGCTCCTTGCCCTCAGGCGGTCCCTCGGTCGCGAGCTTGACGGCATTCATCTTCGCCCACTGCACCTTGACATGGGCGAAGGCCATCCGCGCACTTTCGATACAGACCAACCGTTTGATGGTGTCAAGCCGGGGTCAGGCACTGACCAGCCGTTTCACAAGCCCGAAGTAGCTGCTGGGTATTGATACGTCTCCGTCGTATCTACTTTTCCAAACACTTTTGCCCTTGTTTTGGACTCTAACTTGCATGATTTGAATGGAACTAACCCGGACTGACGTTGTTTTCAGCAGAATTGCCATGGTGTTATCTTTGTGCAGAAATAAAAGTTCTCGGAATGACCTGAAACTTCATGGAGATTGTTTTTGGAAATAATAAAAAATACCGGCAAAAGAATCAAGGCCAGGGGCTCACAACCTTTCCACGAGGGTGGGGGGCGCGCCTGCACCCCTGGGCGCGCCTGCACCCCTGGGCGCGCCCCCTGCCTCGTGGCCCCCCTGGAGCTCCACCGACCTCAACTCCAACTCCATATATTCGTGTTCAGGGAGAAAAAAATCAGAAAAAAAGAATCATCGCGTTTTACGATACGAAGCCGCCGCCAAGCCCTAAACTCTCTCGGGAGGGCTGATCTGGAGTCCGTTCGGGGCTCAGGAGAGGGGAATCCGTCGCCATCGTCATCATCAACCATCCTCCATCACCAATTTCATGATGCTCACCGCCGTGCGTGAGTAATTCCATCGTAGGCTTGCTGGACGGTGATGGGTTGGATGAGATTTATCACGTAATCGAGTTAGTTTTGTTAGGGTTTGATCCCTAGTATCCACTATGTTCTGAGATTGATGTTGCTATGACTTTGCTATGCTTAATGCTTGTCACTAGGGCCCGAGTGCCATGATTTCAGATCTGAACCTATTATGTTTTCATGAATATATGTGAGTTCTTGATCCTATCTTGCAAGTCTATAGTCACCTACTATGTGTTATGATCCGGCAACCCCGAAGTGACAATAATCGGGACCACTCCCGGTGATGACCATAGTTTGAGGAGTTCATGTATTCACTATGTGTTAATGCTTTGGTCCGGTACTCTATTAAAAGGAGGCCTTAATATCCCTTAGTTTCCTCTAGGACCCCGCTACCACGGGAGGGTAGGACAAAAGATGGCATGCAAGTTCTTTTCCATAAGCACGTATGACTATATTCGGAATACATGCCTACATTACATTGATGAATTGGAGCTAGTTCTGTGTCACCCTATGTTATGGTTGTTACATGATAAACCGCATCCGGCATAATTCTCCATCACCGATCCAATGCCTACGAGCTTTTCACATATTGTTCTCCGCTTATTTACTTTTCCGTTTCTACTGTTACAATCACCACAAAACCCAAAAATATTACTTTTGCTACCGTTACCGTTACTATCATACTACTTTGCTACTAAATACTTTGCTGCCGATATTAAGTTATCCAGGTGTGGTTGAATTGATAACTCAACTCCTAATACTTGAGAATATTCTTTGGCTCCCCTTGTGTCGAATCAATAAATTTGGGTTGAATACTCTACCCTCGCAAATTGTTGCGATCCCCCTATACTTGTGGGTTATCAAGACTATTTTCTGGCGCCGTTGCCGGGGAGCATAGCTCTATTCTTTGAGTCACTTGGGATTTATATCTGCTGGTCACTATGAAGAACTTGAAAGACGCGAAAACAAAAATTTATCCCTCAACTACGAGGGGAGGTAAGGAACGGCCATCTAGCTCTGCACTTGATTCACCTTCTGTTTTGAGTAAGCTTGCAACACCTAAACCCGCTTCTGCTATTAATTCTGATATGTCGCATGTTATTGATGATGCCACTTCGGCTATGCATGATACTTAGGATGAAACTACTTCCATGTTTGATACTACTGTGCCACTTGGTGAATTTCTTGATGAACAACTTGCTAGGGCTAGAGAGAATGAAATTATTGAACCTGCTAATATTGATGAAAGTGATGATGAAGATTCTCCCCCTAGATATGAATTGCCTGTTGTGCCTGAGGGCTATGTTATGGATGAAGAAACTGCTAGAGACTTTCTTGCTTGCAATGATAGAAGTGATCTTAAGAAATTATTAGCTATGCTGAAACAAAAAACTCTGAATGCTAGAATGAAATATGATCCTTCTTATGCTACTTCACCTATCTTTGTTACTGATAAGGATTATGAATTCTCTGTCGACCTTGATATAATTACTTTGGTTGAATCCGATCCTTTTTATGGCTATGAACCTGAAACTGTTGTGGCACATCTTAGTAAATTAAATGATATAGCCACCCTGTTCACTAATGATGAGAAAACTCGCTACTATTATATCCTTAAAATATTTCCGTTCTCATTAAAGGGTGATGCTAAGATATGGTTTAACTCTCTTGATCCTGGTTGTGTGCGTAGTCCCCAGGATATGATTTATTACTTCTCTGCTAAATATTTCCCTGCTCATAAGAAACAAGCTGCTTTAAGGGAAATATATCATTTTGTGCAAATTGAAGAAGAGAGTCTCCCACAAACTTGGGGGAGGCTTCTCCAATTACTTAATGCTTTGCCTGATCATCCTCGTAAGAAAAATGAAATACTTGATATCTTTTATAATGGACTAACCGATGCTTCCAGAGACCACCTGGATAGTTGTGCTGGTTCTGTTTTCAGGGAAAGAACACCAGATGAAGCTGAAATTCTATTGAATAATATGTTGACTAATGAAAATAATTGGACACTTCCTGAGCTAACTCCTGAGCCTATTCTTAAACCAACTCCGAAGAAAAGGGGTGTTCTATTTCTCAGTCCTGAAGATATGCAAGAGGCAAAGAAATCTATGAAAGAAAAGGGTATTAAAGCTGAAGATGTTAAGAATTTATCTCCGATTGAAGAAATACATGGTCTTAATTTACCGCCTGTTGAAGAAATACATGATTTTAATCCTTCACCTATTGAAGAAGTACACAGTCTTGATAACCCAACACAGGTAGTAAAGGTAAATTCTCTCTATAGATTTGATGAAGGTAATATTCCTCGTTATAAGTCTGTTAGCCAATGCTTAGATGAGTTTGATAATTTCATTGTCAAACAAGAAAACTTCAATGCTTATGTCGGTAGACAATTGAAACACAATTCCGATATGCTTGAATACTTGAGTGATTATATGTCTAGAGTTAAAGGTGAACTTAAACTCGTTAGTAAACATGCTTCTATGGTTACCACTCAAGTAGAACAAGTACTTAAAGCTCAGTACGATTTGCTCAATGAATTGAATAGTAAGAATAATGATTTTGCTGTTAGAGTGGTTACTAGAACTGGTAAAGTGACTCAGGAACATTTGTATCATGAGGGCCACCCTAAGAGAATTGAGCAGGATTCTCATAGAAATAATTTAGATGCACCTAGTCCTTCTATAAAGAAGAAAAAGAAAAATGATAGGACTTTGCATGCTTCTGGTGAACCTATTGTTGACATACCTGAGAATCCCAATGATATTACTATTTCTGATGCTGAAACACAATCTGGTAATGAACATGAACCTAGTGATAATGTTAATGATAATGTTCATGTTGATTCTCAACCTAGCAATGATAATGATGTAGAAGCTGAACCTGCTGTTGATCTTGATAACCCACAATCAAAGAATCAACGTTATGATAAGAGAGACTTTGTTGCTAGGAAACACGGTAAGGAAAGAGAACCTTGGGTTCAGAAACCCATGCCCTTTCCTCCTAAACCATCCAAGAAAAAAGATGATGAGGATTTTGAACGTTTTGCTGAAATGATTAGACCTATCTTCTTGCGTATGCGTTCGACTGATATGCTCAAAATGAACCCTTATGCTAAGTATATGAAAGAAATTCTTACTAATAAAAGAAAGACACCGGAAGCTGAAATTTCCACCATGCTTGCTAATTATACTTTTAAGGGTGGAATATCAAAGAAGTTGGGAGATCCAGGAGTACCCACTATACCATGCTCCATTAAAAGAAATTATGTTAGAACTGCTTTATGTGATCTTGGAGCCGGTGTTAGTGTTATGCCTCTCTCTTTATATCGTAGACTTGATTTGAATAAGTTGACACCTACTGAAATATCCTTGCAAATGGCTGATAAATCATCTGCTATACCCGTCGGTATTTGTGAGGATGTGCCTGTTGTGGTTGCAAATGTTACTATTTTAACGGACTTTATTATTCTTGATATTCCCGAGGACGATAGTATGTCTATTATTATTGGAAGACCCTTTTTGAATACTGCAGGGGCTGTTATTGATTGCAACAAAGGCAATGTCACTTTTCATGTTAATGGTAATGAGCATACGGTACACTTTCTGAGGAAACAACCTCAAGTTCATAGTATCAACTCTATTGGAAAAATTCCATCGATTATTTTTGGAGGTTTTGAATTTCCTGTACCTACTGTCAAGAAGAAATATGATATTCTTATTATTGGGGATGTGCATATCCCCATTGAGGTAACATAGTGTTATTCGAAATTTCTCTGGTTTCATGCAATTCGGAATGAGTTTGTTAACAAGACCTGATCAACCTTGTTAGTGGATTCCTTTTGATGAGCATGAGATGGATGAAGTTAGAAAGCACAACCTTCTGTACCCTCCTTTTACTTTCTGTTATTTAGTTGAAATAAAGCAAAAATAGTATATTCTGTCAGTTTTCTGAATTATCCGTGCAATAAAAAATACCCCGAAAATAAAAGTTCTTCAAATGCCCCGAAATTGAAATATGATTTTTCTGGAATATTTGAGAATATCTGGCACTTAGAACACAGCAGGGGGAGCAAGCACCTGGCCACGAGGGTCCAGGGCGCGCCCCCTGCCTCGTGGGCCCATGGTGGCTCCCCTCCACATATTCCTGCACCCACACACTTCTTCTTCCTCCCAAAAAAATCAACAACCAGCTCAAGCACGAGTTCTAGCTCATTTTGCTGCGATTTTCGATCTCCTTGCTCAAAGCACCTCTCACAAAACTGCTTTGGGGGATTGTTCCTTGAAAATGATGAAGAGATTTTTGAGGGGCTCTTCGAGCCGAAGCTCGAAGGATAAGCAAAGTGAAGAAGAAGAGAGGCCCAAATATAATCTACCTCGCACCGCGGAGGTTCTGCCGTGTGAATGGCGTTGTGATGATTTCTTGAGAGCAGCCGGGATTTATGATGATTTCTATGAATTGGCTGAGAATGCAGGCCTCACCGACTTCCTCCGCGACCAACGTGAACAGTATCTCTTACTCACTAATACCTTTGTGCAAAATTTTCATTTCCATTCTAGGAGGTCACCACCTACGGTGCATTTTTATTTATATGATGAGTATAAGGAGATGCCCCTCTCTGAATTTTGTGAGGTTTGCAAGTTGCCTTTTTGGGCAGGGTAGAGGAACCACATCATAACGATGTGGAGGGGCTTATTGATACAATTGCTGTAGGAGAAACTAGGAAGGTTTTCGATGCAAGAATTACTAGCATACATTTTCCTGTCCTACGTTACTTTGCAATATTTGCTAGTAGATGCTTGATTGGTCGCGGAAACTGTGGCAACCTAAGTGCCCCTGATATTGTTATTTTGTTCCATGCCTTGTTTCGTGATGACACATTTAGTATGGGCGCTATTGTTGCAAAGCGGTTAAATCTTAACCGTACTAAGGGCCCCATCTTGGGAGGCATCTTCGCCTCGCGCCTCGCTGCATACTATAACATACCTATTAGGCACTATGAGAAAGAAGAAAAATTGCTGCCTACTGTTTTTCTAGACTATAAGAGTATGGTAGCGCATGATTTTATTGTGAAGAATAGGGAAAGGGCGCTTAAATACAAACTGTTATTTGATAAAAATCACCCTGAGACTATTACCTTGCCTGCTCCTTCCTTGTTTGATTTATCTGCAAGCCAGTATCTCGTTCCGCTGGCGGCCATCCACGCCTACCAGAACCCTACATCAGCTACAGAGCCAGAGCCGGAACCACAATTTGATCCTCCATGACAGTCTGATTACCAGTGGGATCCGGAGGTGATTGTCAACCAGTGGCAATCCGAGGCTTCTTCTCAATACGACCCCGGCTACGTCTTTGGATATCCGCCAGGCCAGATGTGGCAATAGACCATCTTAGGCCAAAAGCCTAAGCTTGGGGGAGTACATATTTCTCACCGACATTACACTTATGCTCACACACTCATGCTAGTTGTTGGTGTTCATACTCTTTCATTGTATCATCCATGCTAGTTTATTTTCCTTTTCTTGCTTTCTTCTTGTGTGTTTGAAAAACCTTAAGAAAACAAAAAAATAGTTGTAGCGTTTAGCTAGTTTATCTTTCTTGTTGTAGTAGTAGTAATTAAAAAGAAACCCCAAAAAGATTTCCCGTTCTTCTTTTGCTTGTTGGGAGCTTTCCCGTGTAAATAGTTTTATTTCTTTTCTTTTCTTTGGGGATCGATAGGAGAAAACCATAATGAAAATGTTGAAGTGGCTCTTATATGCATTATTGTTGATTTAACTAAGAGCCCATATTGCCTTGTCTTCTCCTGTTTATCAGATGCTTGCAGATTCCAGCTTAGTCCAATGCACGTGCACTATTATTATTTTACACATCATTAGGTCGTGCAAGTGAAAGGCAATTATGACGATATATGATGAAATGATTGAGATGAGAGAAGCTGGTATGAACTCGAACTCTCTTGTTTTTGTAAATATGATTAGTTCATCGTTCCTGATTCAGCCTATTATGAATAAACATCTTTGCAATGACAATTATAGATCATAGTTACTTATGCCATGCTTAATTAGTTAGGAGCTTATAATGGTTTACCTTGTGTGCCAACAAGCTATTAAAATGGTTGTGATGTGGTATGATGGGGTGCTATCCTCCTTTGAATGATTCAAGTGACTTGACTTGGCACATGTTCACACATGTAGTTGAAACAAATCAACATAGCCTTCATGATTTTTATGTTCATGGTGGATTATATCCTACTCATGCTTGCACTCAATGTTTATTAATTTTAATGCATGTTCATGACTGTTGTCGCTCTCTAGTTCGTCGCTTCCCAGTCTTTTTCTAGCCTTCGCTTGTACTAAGCGGGAATACTGCTTGTGCATCCAATCCCTTAAACCCAAAGTTATTCCATATGAGTCCACTATACCTTCCTATATGCGGTATCTACCTGCCATTCCAAGTAAATTTGTATGTGCCAAACTCTAAACCTTCAAATGAAATTCTGTTTTGCATGCTCGAATAGCTCATGTATCAACTAGGGCTGTTTGTATCTTCCATGTTAGGCAGGTTATTCTCAAGAGGAGTGGACTCCGCTCCTCACTCACGAGAAAATGGCTGGTCACCGGGATGCCCAGTCCCATGCTTTATGCAAATCAAATCAAAATAATTGCAAACAAAACTCCCCCAGCACTGTTGTTAGTTGGAGGCACTCGTTGTTTCGAGCAAGCCATGGATTGATGTTTGTTGGTGGAGGGGGAGTATAAACTTTACCATTCTGTTTGGGAACCGCCTATAATGTGTGTAGCATGGAAGATATCGCCATCTCTTGGTTGTTATGTTGACAATGAAAGTATACCGTTCAAAATATTATTTATCTCTATTTCAAAATCGAGTTCTAGCACCTCTACAAATCCCTGCTTCCCTCTGCGAAGGGCCTATCTATTTACGAGTCATCACCCTCTTATTAAAAAGCACCAGCTGGAGAGCACTACTGTCATTTGCATCCATTATTGTTAATTTATATTGGGTATGACTATGATTGGATCTCTTTTACCATGAATTACAATGTCTAGTCAGTCCTTGATCTTTAAAGGTGCTCTGCATTTATGTTTTGCGGTCTCAGAAAGGGCTAGCGAGATACCATCTTGTTATATCATATTATGATCGTTTTGAGAAAGTGTTGTCATCCGAGATTTATTATTATTGCTCGCTAGTTGATTATGCCATTAATATGAGCAAACATGAGACCTAAGTGTTATTGTGAATATGGTTAGTTCATAATCTTTCCTGAAAACTTGAATGTTGGCTCTACATATTTACAACAACAAGAGCAAACAGAGTTTGTAAAAGTTTTTCTTTATCACTTTCAGTTTATCAACTAAATTGCTTGAGGACAAGCAAAGGTTTAAGCTTCGGGAGTTGATACATCTCCGTCGTATCTACTTTTCCAAACACTTTTGCCCTTGTTTTGGACTCGAACTTGCATGATTTGAATGGAACTAACCCGGACTAACGCTGTTTTCAGCAGAATTGCCATGGTGTTATCTTTGTGCAGAAACGAAAGTTCTCTGAATGACCTGAAACTTCATGGAGATCATTTTTGAAATTAAAAAAAATACTGGCGAAAGAATCAAGGCCAGGGGACCCACACCCTTTCCACGAGGGTGGGGGGCGCGTCTGCCCCCTGGGCGCCCCCTACCTCATGGGCCCCTTGGAGCTCCACCGACCTCAACTCCAACTCCATATATTTGTTTTCGGGGAAAAAAATAAGAAAAAAAGATTCATCACGGTTTACGATACGGAGCCGCCGCCAAGACCTAAACTCCCTCGGGAGGGCTGATCTGGAGTCCGTTCGGGGCTCCGGAGAGGGTAATCCGTTGCCATCGTCATCATCAACCATCCTCCATCACCAATTTCATGATGCTCACCCCCGTGCGTGAGTAATTCCATCATAGGGTTGCTGGACGGTGATGGGTTGTATGATATTTATCATGTAATCGAGTTAGTTTTGTTAGGGTTTGATCCCTAGTATCCACTATGTTCTGAGATTGATGTTGCTATGACTTTGCTATGCTTAATGCTTGTCACTAGGGCCCGAGTGCCATGATTTCAGGTCTGAACCTATTATGTTTTCATGAATATATGTGAGTTCTTGATCCTATCTTGCAAGTCTATAGTCACCTACTATGTGTTATGATCCGGCAACCCCGAAGTGACAATAATCGGGACCACTCCCGGTGATGACCATAGTTTGAGGAGTTCATGTATTCACTATGTGTTAATGCTTTGGTCCGGTACTCTATTAAAAGGAGGCCTTAATATCCGTTAGTTTCCACTAGGACCCCGCTGCCACGGGAGGGTAGGACAAAAGATGTCATGCAAGTTCTTTTCCATAAGCACGTATGACTATATTCGGAATACATGCCTACATTACGTTGATGAATTGGAGCTAGTTCTGTGTCACCCTATGTTATCGCTATTACATGATGAATCGCATCCGGCATAATTCTCCATCACCGATCCAATGCCTATGAGCTTTTCACATATTGTTCTCCGCTTATTTACTTTTCCGTTGCTACTGTTACAATCACAACACAACCCAAAAATATTACTTTTGCTACTGTTACCGTTACTATCATACTACTTTGCTACTAAATACTTTGCTGCAGATATTAAGTTATCCAGGTGTGGTTGAATTGACAACTCAACTGCTAATACTTGAGAATATTCTTTGGCTCCCCTTGTGTCGAATCAATAAACTTGGGTTGAATACTCTACCCTCGAAAACTGTTGCGATCCCCTATACTTGTGGGTTATCAGGTATGGTTTCGGCAGGCCACAGCCGGATTATCAAGTCCTTCATGGCCAGTTCGGCCACCCTATGCGGTTCGACCAGCTGTTTTAGCTGATCGCTAAAGGGCACCGGATGTTCTAGCGCAAGGTATTGCGACCAGAACAGCTTCTCCGTTGAGCTCCCTTCTTCGGCTTGGAAGAATTCCGCAGCGTCAGAAACACTGCGCGGCAGATCCGCAAATGCCCCTGGAGAACTCCAAATCCGGGTTAGTAATAGATACCTCTTCTTCACATACTTGCTTTGCATACTAAAAGCCTTACCCGCCGTGATTTTCTTGGCCTCCTGGATTTCCTGGAGGGCGCCCTGGGCTTCAATCCGGGCCTCTTGTGCACTTTGGTGAACCTTGGCGAGTTCGGTCTCTCGAGCCGAAACATCGCGCTCCAAGGACTCACATTTCTTCATGGCATCCTGGAGCTCTTGCTAGACCTCATCGAGCCTGGCCTCGTGCTTTTCACGAGCGGCTTGTTCCTTGGTAGCTTTCTCCTCGGCCTCGGCCAGCGCCTTTTTAAGGGCCTCGACCTCAGTCGCCGCTCCTACAAATATCATGGCACTCTGGTCAATACACATCATTCATTCTTTCTGAATATACAACAGGTCATTACATACCTTGCTTATCCTCTAGCTACTTCCTCGCTTGGCCGAGCTCCTCCTCGGCCCGCTCCAGTCTCTGCTTCAGTCCGGAGACTTCAGCAGCGTGTGCGGTCGCAGTCAGCAACGACGCCTGCTTAATCACATAGACGCATATGGTTAGTCTCCTGCGAAAAACTACTTGATCCTCTATCCGACTCTTCTTTTCGAACACTGGACAGAGTCTCAGGGGCTACTATCTATACTGTGACATTCTTTTTACAAAATCGTGTTGCTTACCTCAAAGCCTGTTAGATGGCTTGCGCAGGCTTCGGTCAGTCCGCTCTTCGTGGACTGAATTATCTCAATCACCGTACCCATGATGGTACGATGTTCCTCCACAATGGAAGCACTTCGTAGCGCTTCCAAGAGAGCATCCGGTGCCTCTGGTTGGACAGAGGTCACCGGCAGAATAGGCACACCTCCTTCTTTCGAAGGAGGTTGCTCGGTGGATTCCAGAGCCGTATAGGTCTCCGGGACCATATTCGGTTGGGGGCTGAACTGAATATGGCCCCCATCGCCAGTCTCCATGGGGATTTGCTCCCCCATATGTTCGGCGACTGAGGTTTTACCCTCCGGCGCCACCATGGCGGCCTCCTGAACCTCTCCCTGGCCTAAGAAGGTCCTTCGGGACAGCACCTCGGCATCGCCCTTGGCCTTGGGAGAGTAAGCGGCCGGCGGTGACTCGCTGGCCATCGCCTTTGAATCGAGCGAACCTCCTGATGAGGATTGCAGGGAGCTGTCATGGGCCGGACTACAATTGCATAATTTAACATGTTAAGACTATGAAGTGGAGAGGCCGGATATATGGACGCATCCGGGTTTTACAGTACTCAGGATTCGGCCAGAGGCTTGTTTCGGGGACGTGGCTCTGGGCTGCTGTCAACGTCCCACGCGGAGTTATCCGTGAGGGAGCCCTTCCCCCTCTTGGACGCCTCTGCCTCTAGATTTGTGGAGGCCGCCCTCTTCTTCCTTCCCCCTCAGGGGGGAGTTGCTTTCTTCCTCCTCCTCGTCGTCGTCTTCGGCGGCAGAGGAGTGAGTCTTGTTGTCTTCAGACATCACGTCCGAAGCGCCATTGCGGCGGAGGCCACCTCTGGCCCCGTTGGCCTTCTTCTTGGCCTTCTTCTCCGGCGCCTGGTAAGGCGCCGGGACCAGCATCTTCATCAGGAGAGGCATGGCTGGTTCCTCGGGCAGCGGAGCCAGACACCGAATCCGCTCCGCCTTCTTTGTCCAGCCCTAGAAAAATTAAATGGTAAGGAGTAGGTACCTTCCCTGAACAAGCAAGTAAAGGTTACACCTTGAAACGCGAAGACTTACCGCACTGGCGGGATGGGCCAGGTCGTGCCACGGTCCTCGGACGTCTCCGACGGTGTCTCGTTGCCTTTAAAGAGCACCTTCCAGATATCTTCGTGCGTAGTTTCGAAGAATTGTTGCAAGGTCTCGTGCTCAGCCGGATTGAACTCCCATAAATGGCAAGTCCGGCTCTGGCATGGAGGGATCCGGCGAACTAGCATCACCTGGATCACGTTGACGAGCTTGATGTTCTTGTCCACCATGCTCTGGATGCGCGTTTGCAGCGCTATCAGGTCGTCCGACGAAGTCCAATTCAGGCCCTTCTCTAGCTAGGAGGTGAGTCGCATTGGGGCTCCGGATTTGAATTCGGGAGCCGTGGCCCAGGTGGCATCGCGGGGCTCTATGATATAGAACCATAGTTTCTGCCACTCTTTGACGGTCTCTACACAAGTACCTTTGGGCCATGTGACATTGGGCATCTTGCTCACCATGGCACCTCCACACTCTGCCTGTTGACCATCCACCGCCTTCGGCTTCACGTTGAATATCTTAAGCCACAGTACGAAGTGGGGAGGAATGCGGAGGAAGGCCTCGCACACGACAATAAATGCCGAGATGTTGAGGAAAGAGTTTGGGGCTAGATCGTGGAAGTCTAGCCCTTAATAGAACATGAGTCCACGGACGAAAGGGTGGAGAGGAAACCCTAACCCGAGGACGAAGTGGGGGATGAACACCACCCTCTCATTGGGCTTCGGGGTGGGGACGATCTGCCCCTTGGTCCGAAGCCAGTGGGCAATTTCTTTCGCTAGGTACCCGGCCTCCCGAAGCTTCGTGATATCCTTCTCCTTGACGGAGGAGGCCATCCACTTGCCTTGCACTCCAGATCCGGATATGGTCGAGTGCTTTCTTGAGGCGGAAAAGATGAGGACTTGGGCGCTGGAGCTAGAGAATGGGAGGGTAGAGAGAGAGGAGTGGGTGAAGGAAATGAATCCTTATCTCCTTATAAGGGCAGTGAATATCAAACGCCTCCCCACTCACCTTAAAACTCGCCTATTCCCAAGGGCTGTGCAGACGGCACGGTTGGATTACCCATGCCCATATTGATGAGAATCCGTAATAGGGGGACACGATCTCTGCTGCGACAAGACGTGCCAATAGAAACCGCATCTTGAAATATGAAGCGGCAGGCAGGAAAACGGTTCGAAATAATAAACCGGGCAGAGATGTGATGTCACGCTACAAAAAGTTGTCTGTAGATTGGACTCGTGAAATATTATACTCTCTACGGTTGTGTGTGGTACTTGTTTTGCAGAGCCGAACACGTTCATTGTGTTTGAAGACCGTGTTGGAGTATTCAGGAGAAGGAACCCGCCTTGCAATGCCAAAGACAATTCACTACAAAAAAAAATACACTTCCGTGATGATACGTGTTTGTCACAGTAGATCGTGTTTTTCGTCATGCATGTACATCCATGAAAATTTTATGACAGAATCAAGATAGTCATACCTGTTCCGTCGTAGAAGTGTTCCATGACATTACCAAAATTATCATCATGGAAGTGTCCACTTCCATGATGATAAATCACGCGTCACAGAAGTGCTTTCGTCAAGGGTGACCGACACGTGGCATCCACCGTAACGGAACACCGTTAAGCTATAGGGTCCGGTTTTGGATCCGATAACCCGCTAAGAGCCCCGACCAATGGGGATTTTCCACGTGTAAAATCATCATTGGCTGGAGGAAACACGTGTCCGCTCACCGTTGGGACAGATGTCATCCACTCATTGGACCCAAGGCGCCTATGATACGTCGACACGTGGCACGGCCGAACAGAGGCCCATTCCTGTCTAAAGGCCGGCCCGTTTGATTTGGTCAAAAGGTGGCGGGCCGGCCCACGGAAAGCCTGTTAACGGCCTGTTCGCATATAGCCCAGTTACAGCCCGCTAACCCAGGGCCCGTTACGACCTATCCGAATTAGGCCCAGTAGCGTCATCTGGGCCGTCCAATATGATTCCAGCCCATTTTAAGTTCCGGCCCATGTATGGCCCATGACGTCTTTCGGCCCATATGAGGCCCTTTGTAACTCTTGGCCCATTAACGGCCCGTGGTGAAACTGGCCCGTAATGAACAGTGTATCACTTTATACCCATTAACGGCCCATTAATCCATTAGGCCGTTTGCAGCCCATGTTATCTTTCGGCCTTCTCAGGGCCCATTTATTCTTGGGCTCATTTCCTGCATTCGGTTACTTACGGCCTGTTACTGCCATTTTCTGCTTGTGGGCCAAATTCAGCCCGTGGTTACAGTTGGCCCGTTTGTGGCCCGTTAATATGTTGGGCCGTTTTCATAGCGTCATCAAATATGGCCTATTAACGATGACCCATTATGGTCGGCCCATGAACGGACGACTCCAACTCTAGCCCGTTTACGGCCATAACACGGTCTGTTTTTGGCCCATGTTTGGCCAATCCATCATACGGCCCGTCTAAGGCCCATTGATGATACGGCCCGTAGCACTAGTAGAAAACAAGGCTTTCGTTCGGGCATGGCAAGCCCATTAGTCCCGGTTCAGTCACGAACCGGGACCCATGGGGGCATTGGTCCCGGTTCGTGAGCCCAGGGGGCCGGCCGGGGCCTCGTGGGCATTGGTCCCGGTTCGTATGGAACCATTTGTCATGGTTCGAGGCACGAACCGGGAGTAATGGGCCTCGCTCCTGGCCCACAACCATTGGTCGCCGTTCTTGGCATGAACCGGGACAGAAGGCCCGGATTTAGTACCGTTTCATGCGACGAACCGGGACCAATGAGGTGCCTATATATACCCCTCGCCCGCGAGCAGAGCACTCCAGTGCTTTGTTTTTCTCTGGCCGGCGAGGGGAGGGCTTTGTGCTGCTCTAGCTCACCTCCTATGCACATGAGGTGTTCGATGAAATGCCCGAGCCACACTAGTTAAGCTTTGTCCTCTCGAAGCTCGACCTCAAAGCTCCATTTTCCTCGAGATTTGTCTAGGTTTAGCGGCCCGTCACGTCCCATTCCCGTCTTCACCGCCGTAGACCGCCCGCGCCATGGGCCAACACATGCGATCTCGTCGCCGGCACCACCGTGGTGAGCCTCTTGTTCTTATCTTCTTTTCGAAAGAAAAAAATTCTTACTTTAGATAGATACTTGTCTAATTTTCTTACTATTTTATTCCTTCTTATTAAATAGTGCGATGGTTTTGGTATCCGCCCCCGTCGGCCCTCGTCCTGTCTATGATTCGGATGTGGTATATATTATCTTTTTATAACTATTTGATTCATTTATAGTTTATGACAAATATACCGACCAGCGTGACATAGATTTTATTTATCTAGGAGGTGGTTGAACCGGAAATTCTAACCGACCCTATTGTCGAGAGGTTAAATTTAGTTGAAGAAGAAAACAATTACTTGAAGGAAAAAATAAAAAAATTGAGGAGGAGAAGATGATATTGGAGTTGCATAATGCGGATGTCGTCGATGATCACAAGATCAAGATGGATGCAATGCGCTTGAAGATTAGAAAGATTAGAAAACATGCCATTCATACCGAGGCTTGGTATCATTATGCCGTTGGATCAATTGTTACCTTGGTTGCGATTATGATCGCATTTGTTTTCGCATTGAAATGTTTTACATAGTTTCAATGTATGGTTTAATTAATTAGATGCTCTGGAGAGCTATATATATGTTGTTAGATGAGAACTATGTATGTACTTTGGTTGTAATGTGATGATGAACTTCTATTAATTTGGTCACTTAATAATCTATTCATGATGTTCTGTAATGGTTTTTGACACACTTAATTATATATAATGCACGCAGATGAACCGACAATGGATGTACGGTGACAGACACACCTCCGAGTACATTAAGGCGTGCATGATTTTCTCGAAGTGGCTGAGGCAAACAAGCAGAATGGTTTTATGTGTTGTCCATGCCCTATATGTGGGAATACGAAGTCTTACTCTGACCGGAAAATCCTTCACGCCCACGTGCTTTACAAGGGTTTCATGCCACACTATAATGTTTGGACGAGGTACGAAGAAATGGGGGTTATGATGGAAGACGGCGAAGAAGAAGAGGACGATGACAACTATGTGCCCCCTGAATACGGTGATGCTGCAACAAGGGAAGCTGCTGAAGATCAAGAGGAACTAGACGATGTGCCCAATGATGCTGCAAGGGGGGAAGCTGCTGAAGATCAAGAGGAACCAGTGCCCGGTGATGATGATCTCCACCGGGTCATAGTCGATGCAAGGACGCAATGCAAAAGTCAAAAGGAGAAGCTGAAGTTCGATCGCATGTTAGAGGATCACAAAAAAGGGTTGTACCCCAATTGCGAAGATGGCAACACAAAGCTCGGTACCGTACTGGAATTGCTGTAGTGGAAGGCAGAGAATGTTGTGCCTGACAAAGGATTTGAGAAGCTATTGAAAATATTGAAGAAGAAGCTTCCAAAGGATAACGAATTGCCCGACAGTACATACGCAGCAAAGAAGGTTGTATGACCTCTAGGATTGGAGGTGCAGAAGATACATGTATGCCCTAATGGCTGCATCCTCTACCGCGGTGCGTACAAGGATCTGAACGCACGCCCGTTATGCAGTGCATTGCGGTATAAGATCAGACGAGATGACCCTGGTGATGTTGACGGCGAGCCCCCCAGGAAGAGGCTTCTGCGAAGGTGATGTGGTATGCTCCTATAATACCACGGTTGAAACGTCTGTTCAGAAACGAAGAGCATGCCAAGTTGATGCGATGCCACAGTGAGGACCGTAAGAAAGACGGGAAGTTGAGAGCACCCGCTGACGGGTCGCAGTGGAGAAAATCGAGAGAAAGTACTGGGCTGAGTTTGCAGCTGACCCAAGGAACGTATGGTTTGGTTTAAGCACGGATGGCATTAATCCTTTCGGGGAGCAGAGCAGCAATCACAGCACCTGGCCCATGACTCTATGTATGTATAAACTTCCTCCTTGGATGTGCATGAAGCGGAAGTTCATTATGATGAGTTCTCATCCAAGGCCCTAAGCAACCCGGCAACGACATTGATGTGTACCTAAGGCCATTAGTTGAAGAACTTTTACAGCCGTGGAATGGAAATGGTGTACGTACGTCGGATGAGCACAAACAGGAGGAATTTAACCTGCACGCGTTGCTGTTTGTAACCATCAACGATTGGCCCGCTCTCAGTAACCTTTCAGGACAGACAAACAAGGGATACCACGCATGCACGCACTGTTTAGATGACACTGAAAGTATATACCTGGACAAAAGCAGGAAGAATGTGTACCTGGGCCATCCTCAATTTCTTCCGACCAACCATCAATGTCGAAAGAAAGGCATGCATTTCAAAGGCGAGGCAGATCACCAGAAGAAGCCCGCCATGCGTACCGGTGATCACGTACTTGCTATGGTCAATGATTTACACGTAATCTTTGGAAAGGGTCCCGGCGGACTAGCTGTTCCGAATGACGCTGAGGGACACGCACCCATGTGGAAGAAGAAATCTATATTTTGGGACCTACCCTACTGGAAAGAGCTAGAGGTCCGCTCTTCAATCGACGTGATGCACGTGACGAAGAACCTTTGCGTGAACCTGCTAGGCTTCTTGGGCGTGTATGGGAAGACAAAAGATACACCTGAGGCACGGGAGGACCTGCAACGTTTGCACGAAAAAGACGGCATGCCTCCGAAGCAGTATGAAGGTCCTGCCAGCTACGCTCTTACGAAAGAAGAGAAAGAAATCTTCTTTGAATGCCTGCTCAGTATGAAGGTCCCGACTGGCTTCTCGTTGAATATAAAGGGAATAATAAATATGCCAGAGAAAAGTTCCAGAACCTAAAGTCTCATGACTGCCACGTGATTATGTCGCAACTGCTTCCGGTTGCATTGAGGGGGCTTCTACCGGAAAACGTCCGATTAGCCATTGTGAAGCTATGTGCATTCCTCAATGCAATCTCTCATAAGGTGATCGATCCAGAAATCATACGAAGGCTAAGGAGTGATGTGGCGCAATGTCTTGTCAATTTCGAGCTGGTGTTCCCACCATCCTTCTTCAATATCATGACGCACGTCCTAGTTCATCTAGTCGACGAGATTGTCATTCTGGGGCCCGTATTTCTACACAATATGTTCCCCTTTGAGAGGTTCATGGGAGTCCTAAAGAAATATGTCCGTAACCGCGCTAGGCCAGAAGGAAGCATCTCCATGGTCCATCGAACAGAGGATGTCATTGGGTTTGTGTTGACTTCATTCCTGGCCTTAAGAAGATAGGTCTCCCTAAATCGCGGTATGAGGGGAGACTGACTGGAATTGGCACGCTTGGAGGGGGGGACTCAATAATATGCAGGGACGGATATTCTTGGTCTGAAGCACACTACACAGTTCTACAGAACTCTACCTTGGTGACCCCGTATGTCGAGGAACACAAGAACAGTCTGCGCTCCAAACACCCGGAGCAGTGTGACGACTGGATTACATGTGAACACCATCAGGACTTTCAGCAGTTGGTTGGAAACACGTCTCAGAGGTGACACCACTATTTGTGATGAGTTGTACTCGTTGTCCAGGGGACCATCTTCGACTTACAAAGGATACGAGATAAATGGGAGTACATTTTACACGATCGCCCAAGATGAAAAGAGCACCAACCAAAACAGCGGTGTCCGCTTTGATGCAGCAACCGAGAGGGGAAAGGACACATATTATGGTTACATAATGGACATATGGGAACTTGACTATGGACATGATTTTAAGGTCCCTTTGTTTTAGTGCAAATGGGTCAATCTGTCAGGAGGCGGGGTACAAGTAGACCCACAGTACGGAATGACAACAGTGGATCTGAACAATCTTGGGTACACTGACGAACCGTTCGTCCTAGCCAATGATGTGGCACATGTTATCTATGTGAAGGACATGTCTACCAGACCGAGGAAAAGAAAAGATAAGGAAGCGAATACATCATACGATGAGCCAAAGCGGCACATAGTTCTTTCAGGAAAAAGGGACATTGTGGGAGTGGAGGGCAAGACAGACATGTCTGAAGATTATGAAAAGTTTCATGAAATTCCTCCCTTCAAAGTCAAGGCTGACCCAAGCATCCTGATAAACGATGAAGATTATCCATGGTTACGGCGCAATAAGCAAATGACACAAGCGAAGAAAAAGTGAAGACTTTCTCCCGCAACTATTATGATGATACCATGCCAACTTTGTAATAGACGAGTATGATACCATTGTCCGTTTTGTACAAGAAGTGCATCTAGTTTTTGCCGTAACCCTCTCAACTTTCTTGCACATGCTATGTGGATGAAATGATGATACCATGCCAACTTTCAACCTTTTCAGAGTTCATTTGAAATGCTTTTCAATTTTAGGGTCTTATAGCTCAAAATAATTAGTAAATGCATGAAAAATAACAGGCCAAAAATTAAAAATTATGCCACCTACTGGGCCACCACGGCCTGAATACGATTAGAAACCCATCCATGGGCCAGGATTCAGGCCCGCAGAAGGCCCAGTAGGCCCACAGGCATGTACAGAGAGGTTAGGCCCGTAAGCCTGCTTTAGAGAGGAGCTCGACAGCTCAGGCGCACCGCACCTTATAAACAGGTGCGGCTCTCTCTTAGCTAGCGAGGTGGGACTAAACTCACCACCACGCCGCTGTGCAAGGCCATTGGTCCCGGTTGGTGGCACGAACCGGGACCAATTCCACCCTTTGGTCCCTGTTGGTGCCACGAACCGGTACTAATGAGGCTGTGGCCCCACGAGCACCTTTAGTACCTGTTCGTGGCACGAACCGGTACTAGAGTTTCTTACTAGCTAAGCAGTTTTTTAGTCCCACCTCGCTAGCTGAGAGGCACTAGGAGCGGTTTATAAGCCCTGAGTGCAGAGACGATGAAGAAGAGGCGCAATGCTCACGTTGCTTAGCTTCAAGCCTTGAGGAATAAGGTAGACTGCATCGAGCTATGTGCAGTGCAGTCTACACTATTCCGAAAGGCTTGAAGCAAATCAACGCGCATTGCGCCTCTTTTTTATTTTAAATCATTAAAAGCAAAAAGAATTTTCATAAAGAACTTTTTTTGATAGAAACTTTAATAGCAGAAAGAATTATCATAAAGTAAAATAAATAAGTAATTAGAAACAAAATAAAATAAAATAAATAAGTTTTTTGTTGTAAGTAGAAACAAAACAAAATAAATATAGCAAAAAAGAAAACAAAAAAACTAAATACAGCAAAAAGAATTTTCATAAAGAACTAATGGCACTAATAGAAAGTTTATATTTTTTCTAAAACTAATGGCACTAACAGACAGTTTATAATTTTTCTGACCTAAAAGCAAAAAGAATTAAAAAATAAAGCAAAAAACAAAAGAAAATAAATAATGCAAAAAACAGAACCAAAAAACTGGAATTTTTTTTAAAAAAACTGCCACCTATTGGGCCACCACGGCCTGAATACGACTAGAAACCCAACCTGGGCCAGGATTCAGGCCCGCAGAAGGCCCACATACAGCACAGTGTGACATTAGGCCCGTAAGGCTGCATTTGAGAGGAGCTCGAGAGGGCAGCCGCAGTGGGGCTTATAAACCACTCCGAGCCCCTCTCAACTAGCGAGGTGGGACTAAACTTTTGGCCGCGGGCAGCGCAAGGCCTTTGGTCCCGGTTGGTGGCACCAACCGGGACCAATGCCCCCCTTTAGTCCCGGTTGGTGCCACCAACCAGGACCAAAGGCCGCCGCTTCCCGCCCTTTGGGCTGCTGAAAAGGGACCTTTGGTCCCGGTTGGTGGCACCAACCGGGACTAAAGGGTGGCATTGGTCCCGGTTGGTGCCACCAACCGGGACCAAAGGTGTGCCTATATAAGCCAACACTTGGGAAATTTTCAGATACCTCGCCAGTTGCCCCCGACGCCGCCAGGCTGCCCGTGCTCGCCGTCGCCGCCCGCTCCTCGTCGCCGTCGCCCCGCGCCCTTGCCTCGACGGGTCGCCGCCCGGTGCTCGTCGCCGTCGCCCTGCCCCCACGCGCCGCCCCGCCTCGTGCTCCCCTGCTCGCGCGCGCCGCCTCGGCGCCCCGAGCCCCCCTGCCCGGCCCGCGCGTGCTCGCCGGCGCCCTCGCCGCCCCCGCCCCGTCCCGCCCCCGCGCGCCGGCGCCCTCGCCGCCCCCGCCGTCGCCATCGTCCTAGCCGCCCCCGCTGTGAGAGCCGCCGCCCCGGCTCTGTTTTTTATTAGTTAATTGTTTTTTGATCATATATATATAATGTATATGTGTATGTATGTGGCTATATGTTTTTGTTCATATGTGGCTATATGTTTTTTTATTTTTATTAGTTTAATTTTTTTGTTCATATGTGATGTATATGTGTATGTGGCTATAATGTATATGTGAACAAAAAAAATTTGTATGTATGTAGATGTTCAAAATGTATGAATATATATGTCAAAAATGTTTTTTTGTTCATAGAAAGTTTTTTGTTCATATATAGAAAGTTTTTATATATGACAATGGATATATATTCGATATATATGAGAAATGATGATCCACATGGAAAAGTTTTATATATGCAAAAGTTACAATTTTAGAAAAGTTTTATATATCTAGCTAGGAAGGGAAGAAGAAGAAAAAGAAGGATAGGAAAGAAGAAAATAAGAAGAGGAAAGAAAGAAGAAGAGGAGAGGAAGAAGAGGAGAAATAAATAAGAAGAGGAAAAAAGAAGAAAAAGAAGAGGAGAAGAAGAAAGGAATAGAGGAGAAGAAGAAAAATAGAAATATTCTATTTTTTCTTCTTCTCCTCTATTCCTTTCTTCTTCTCCTCTTTTTTTCTTCTTTTTTTTCTTCAATCCTCTCCTCTATTCCTTTCTTCTTCTCCTCTTTTTATTTCTTCTTCGTTTTCTTATGTTTTATCGGGTCTGTCGTCGTCGATATATACCCCTCCCGATAACTTCAACACGAGGGGGGATAACTTCAACACGAGGGGGGGTCGATATACCCCCTCCCCGATAACATTATTTTCCCGTGTATATATGTCGTCGTTGTCGATATAACCCCCTCCTGATAACTTCAACACGTGGGGGGGGGTCGATATACCCCCTCCCCGATAACATTATTTTCCCGTGTATGTATGTTGTCGTTGTCGATATTACCCCCTCCCGATAACTTCAACACGAGGGGGGATAACTTCAACACGAGGGGGGGTCGATATACCCCCTCCTCGATAACATTATTTTCCCGTGTATGTATGTCGTCGTTGTCGATATAAAACCCCCTCCCGATAACTTCAACACGTGGGGGGGGGGTCGATATACCCCCTCCCCGATAACATTATTTTCCCGTGTATGTATGTCGTCGTTGTCGATATATATAACTCCCTCCCAGATAACTTCGACATGATGGACGGTCGATATGTATACCCCCTCTCGACCGTGATAACTTATACCACGGGAGCACCCCCCGGCCCTCTCGCTCGACCAAAACTCTCGAGGACACCCAAACCCTAGAAAAAAACGATGTCGGTCTCCTACCCCCTCCCGCCGCGCCCCTACCCTTGAAGCGTTGCCTAGGCCACCCCAAACCCGGAATAAGCTAGGTCTACGTTTGCACTAATATATCCACCTGCTGTCATGTTTGTGTAATAATTGCCATGTTGTAATATTTGCAGAAACAATGGAGCACGGACGAGATGAGCAAGCAGAAGAGGTGTTGGGGGACATAATCTTAGCCGGAGGTGATATCTTGTCGTATCTTAACGACAATGATGGTCTGGAAGAACAGGGTGAAGAAGCAGGCTACGGTGATCGAAGAGTGGAGGAGGAAAGACATGACCGGTGACCCAATGCTGGTGCAAGAAGGAGCCCGTGGTGACGGCTCCGGTGACCGAACAGAGTCCGGCCAGGTAAATATATTAGTTAAGCCTGTGCTGACTAGCTAATTGATGCATTCATTGTTTTGGTATGTACACATATTAATTAACACTCGTCTTTCTTCTTTTTTCTAGCCCTCCGGATCGAGCACAACTGCGGTAAAGAGACGAGGCCCGAAGAGAAAGTTGCGCTCGGATGAAAGGTTTGAGATCACAGCAATCGCGCGCGACGGCCAACCGATTGAACCCCTCCGGACAAAGGATGCTTTTGCTGCTCAGTGCGGGGTTCTAGTTAGGGACAAGATCCCGATCAGCATCCACCAATGGTATAAGCCTAAGAAGGAAGACCCTGAGGTGTCTTATGTCAATGATATGCAGAAAGATGATCTTTGGACTGAGCTGAAGGCAAATTTCACCCTACCGCCAGAGGAGGATCCGGAGAAGCCAGTTATAGAGCAATTAATCAAGTCTCATGCTCTTAAGAAGATGGCAGACCTATTCAGGAGGTGGAAGAATGAGCTGAAAACGTTTGTCGACAAAGAAGAGACACCAGAATTCATCGGCCGGTATGAGAAGATCAGAGATCACTGGCCCGCATTTGTGGCCCACAAGACATCGGAAAAGAGTAAGAAGATGTCAGCGACAAACAAGAAGAATGCTGCGAAGAAGAAGCTTCACCATCGCACGGGGTCAGGTGGCTACCTCAAAGCCCGGCCTAAGTGGGCCAAGTCTGAGAGGGATCTGCTTGATAAAGGGATCGAACCAGAGACAATGAACTGGCCAGACCGTTGCCGGACTTGGTTCTTCGGGGCTGGCGGAACCTTGGACCCTGTATCAGGGAGGTGTCGTTGGACGGACGAGCAACTTGCAATACCCGTCAAGAAGCTTAAGCACTATATCGATGCAGCGCAGCAAGGGACGTTCGTTCCAGACAGAGAGAACGACGAGCTCACAATGGCCCTCGGGAATCCTGAGCACCCTGGACGGACACGAGGCACGCCAGGCTCCGTTCCGTGGAAGGCTGGTTTTCCGGACGCGGGCGGTTACAAAACCCAGGAGAGGAGGAAAAAAGTGGAGCAGATCCAAATTCAGAAGCTGCACGAAAGGGTTCAAGCGCTAGAGGAACGAGACGGCAATCGAGATGCCGAAACTGCCCCCAAGCTACACCGCCATCTCAGCGGAGAAGCAGCGTGGCTTCCACCGAGCTGCCTCAGCTGGAGCATGCGGCTCCTGCTAGCTACCCCGTGGATGCTATCACGGAGTCTCAACATTGCCACCTTATGGCGGAATGGCAGAACTTGAAAGTCAAGGCGGCTGTTGGCTCTGTTTTACCTACTGAACCCGGCGCAACCTACCACTGCCGGCCGATTCCAGAAGGATATGCTAGGGTGATGGTGGATGAAATAACGGAGGGATTTGAGGACCTCCAGCTTGACCACCCTACCGGTGAAGGGGAGACTCGGCTGGGTTTAGCTCTGAAGACTCCATGCCTATGGCGGAAGGAGCTCATCAAGCTTCCGAACTGGACGGCTCCGGCGAGTAAGGGCACTCCGCCTCCTCCTCCGCCTCCTCCTCCGGCGAGTGATCAGGGCACTCAGCCTCCTTCTCCGGCGCGTGGCGGCACTCCGCCTCCTTCTCCGCCAGCGCCGGCGCGCCAGAGCAGCCAGCCTCCTCCTTCTCCGCCTCGTCAGCAAGGGCGGAAGAGACCCGCCGCCGCTGCGGCTGCTCCGGCGCGTCGTAGTCCTTCTCCTCCGCCTCGTAAGCAAGGAAAGAAGACAGCCGCAGCCGCTCCGTCTGCTCTGCCGGCGTCTAGCAGTACAGCTGCCAGAGGCGGGAGGCAATACAGATTCGGTCCTTCTCTGAAGACTCCAGAGAAGTTACCATATGAGAGGACCGAGGAGGAGAACGCGAAGATCGTGCGAGCCGAAGTGAAGAACTTCTTTGAAGGGGTGAAAGCAAAGAAACATCCACCTCCGGAGGAGAAGGTAGATCCGGTGAAAGCAAAGCGCACTCTGGCTGCCCTGACAAAACCACCAAAGTCTCCGCCGAGAGGCAACTATGAGCGCGTTCTTGCAAAGGCATATGCCGAAGCGGAGCGGTCGGGAAGTACTGTCAGTGATAAAAGGATGAAAGAACGACGAGCTGGGAAAAAAATTGCCCAGCTCGGCGAACAAGCGAACCAATCGTGCCCCCCGCTCAAGGTGTCAAAAGACATCGTCGCTAATGATCCGAGTATGGTGCCCGGTTATAGCAATCTTGGAGATTACCTGCCCGACGATGTACATTATGAAATCATGGAGGTGGACGAACACAAATACCATTACGGGAAGCCTCTCGTCAAAGATGTCAGATCTCTAAGCACGATGATGCGAAGACTACATGATTGGTACATGAAAACCTGCAGAGAGTCTGATGGGATGAGTACTTTGACGCTGAGAGTTAAACCGGAGCATGACCTCGTTGGAATTGAACTGCTGAATGTTCCATTTGAGGATTTCTTCCAGTTTTACAATCAAAAGGCCCTCGATAAAACAACGATCACTTGCTACTGTCTGTAAGTAGTACTACTTCTGTCATTAAGTCTCTCTATATAGGTCAGCTCTTTCATTGCATGTATTTATACTTATCCTCACTATATTATGCAGATTGAAGATCGCCGAATTGAAGAAAAGACAAATCGGTGATATTGGGTTCATTAACACAAATCTCATAGATGCATATACGGTTGAAAAACATCCCAAAGAAGCCGAGGCCAACTTGCTACAATCGTTGGTATTAAATCAAAACAAAGATATAATACTCTTTCCTTACAACTTCAAGTGAGTGTTACTGTCTTGTGCATATTCGGTTTCCCTTATTAGTCCAGGTTATGGTAATGTAATTGATGACTTATGCATGCATGCGCAGCTTCCACTATATTCTCCTAGAGATTAAGCTTGAGCCGGGAGTAGTAACCGTCTTAGACTCGAGACGAAAAGATCCCCAGGACTATGCGAACATGACTCAAATGCTCCAGAAGTAAGTTAAATCGATCATTATCCACCATATCAGCAACTTTGTTCATTTCCTGATATCAAGTAATTGTTTTCTTTGTCTGGCAGGGTTTGGAGAAAATTCACCTCAAAAGCTCCGGGACTGCCGAAGAAGCTGCAATTTAATCACCCGAAAGTAAGTACTATAGTAGCATGTTCCGCGCATCTCCTAGTGATTCAAGCGGTAGTTTCATCAATACCATTTAGCATGCTTGCTTATCAGTTTGATTGACCTCTATTTCTTGTAAAGTGGTTGTGGCAGGAACCCGGGAATAATTACTGTCGATACTACGTTTGCGAGTCCATCCGCTACCATACCTGTGAGCGGGGCTACACTGAAGAACAATATGAAGTGCGTAAGCAATAATATTCACAATTTTATTTTATTACCATCATTTGTGTTGAGTTTCATTTATTCATATATATATGTATTGACCCCCTTCTTCAAATTAGATCTTTCGGAAGCGGGATGAACTCCTAGCACCAGATCGTATGCGAGGAATTCAAGAGGAATTGGCGGCATTCTTCCTTGACCACGTGATCGCTGAAAACGGAGAATACTATGTGGACCCTGTGTTCCTACAATATAATTAGGAGATTGTATTGTAAGAGATAATTATTGTATATATGTAGCCGGTAGTGTCGGATAGATATACGAGAACTTGTTGTTCGACCAATATCTCGGAGAAGGAGAGGTGGTCGATATCACTTCTCTCTGTATGCATATGTTCATGACGATCTTCTGTTTCCTTCATTTGATTACTAGCTAGCGTGTCTACTCCTCTCCATACGTATATAGTACGTAGCGTCGACCAAGCACGGAGATAAGAGAGGACACTTCTCTCTATTAATTAGCTAGCTAACACAATATATGAAACACCTAAATTAACCCCCCAAAACCCCTAAGCCACCCCCTTTCAAAAAAACAAAATGCCAGGTGCTGACGCGTGGATGCCTATTGGTCCCGGTTGGTGGCACCAACCGGGACCAAAGGCCCTCCTGCCTGGGCTCCCCGCACCGGCCACGTGGACGGCCTTTAGTCCCGGTTCGTGTAAGAACCGGGACTAAAGGGCTAGGGCATTAGTAACGACCCTTTAGTCCCGGTTCCAGAACCGGGACTAGAGGCCCTTATGAACCGGGGTAAAAGCCCCTTTTCCTACTAGTGTAGAAGGCCCATTGTTTCTACAGACCGTAGAACGCTCATTGTTTCTACGGCCCGTAGGAAGCCCAGTGTCACTACAGTAAATATGTAGTACATGGCCTGTTAAAGGCGGGAAACTACTATAGGTTTAGACCTGCTAATGGCCCAAGATGATTATAGGCCCACGTTTTGGCCCATTGAGTAACGGGCCGGCTTGTAAACCGACAACACTAAGATCCACTGAACCTTCCGGCCTAAATTACAGCATACTGACCAAAGAATAAACCTAGACTATACAACAAAGAAATTACGGCATATTACATCCACTGGGAATCAAAGTTCGCTACCGGTGATAATAAAGCGCAACATGACCGCGGATTACATACACTGGGCATCAAAGGTCGCCACCAGTGCACATAAACGCGCCGACAAAAGAATATACAAAACTGAGAGCACTTCAGAAGGCACTAGACCTGGCAAGCTCGGGCCCCGCAAGCAGCCGAACAAGCTGATGAGACCTCAGTTGTGTCAACGATAGATGCTTCATCCCCAGCTTTATGGCACCATAGTGCGCAAGGCAGTCCCTTGACATCTTCATTACATCTTTGACTTCAAGTCGGAGCTGAGCTGAAGCAAGCCTTTCCGCTTTAAGTTGAGACTGAAGAAGTCGAACTGATTGAGACAGCGACTGCGCAGAGGTTGTCTCACACCTGTTGGTGAGTAGCTTCAACTCACTGTCTTCATCAAGACAGGACCTTGGGGTCATCTCGCTCTCCTCAAGATGGTTTGGCTCACTATCTTTCCTAAAGTTCTGCCTGGCATAAGAGATACGACTCTGAAAGAGAAACAAGGAGACACGTAACAGGTTTCACAATTATATAAGTAAATAAATGGATCTATTCTGCATAAGGAACATGTTTTTACAACTACAATTTAAAATTGGTAGTTGTTGCAAACATCCAATCAGATGTAAACAACAGTGGAGGAAATGATGCCTATCCAAATCTATACTAGAACAAAGTTTGATGGCTTGAGAAGGATGAACTTACATTACATGTTAACACGGGCTGGACAAAGCCCTTCTCCATGTTGATGGAAAGATAATTCAATAAATTCCCCAAAGAAAATTCTTTATAAGCGTTGCCATTATTCTACATTTTGCAAAGAGTAAATATAGATCAATAATATTGGAAGAAATAGAGGATAATGAAGCTCAGGTGCAGACTGATGATACATAATCAAATAGCAGTTAATTAAGTACAGCGTTACAAGGCAAAAGGTACTGACAAGAGGAATGCAGACATCAACGTGTGTAGTGGCATTGGATTTATTCAACATTTTGGTAAGAGTAAATGTAGATATGATAATTTGGAGAAAGTGGAGGGCAGGGCAGATAGGATGCAGAGTAATGCTAGACAATCAACTATCTTGCGATGCATGTACAGTAATACCACCACCTTCCGTTATTAGTGGTCGCTCAAATGGATGTATCTAGCACTATTAAGTTCTAAATACATCCAATTGATCAACAATTAATTCGATATAGAGGGAGTACATGACAACAGGTACTTACATGAGCAATCCAAAACTTCATAACCATTGTGTTAATTCTACATTTATCTAAGAGTAAATATAGATCTTATAATTTCAAGCAAAGGGAGGATAAAGAAGCGAACATTTACAGTGATGCTACATAATCAAACAGCAATGAGTGTAAGTATGCTGACAAAGGGCAAGAGGTACTGACAAGAGCAATGCCGAGTCCAGTATTGCCGTGAGATCCTATGATCCTTTGAGCAAGGAAATTCATCTGAAATTAGTTTTCATATAATAGAGAAGGTAAGGCACATGGAGAAATTTAGGAGTTCAAATTTTGAATTGATATCATAGACAGTACCTGACGCTGGAATGTTAGCAGTTCTAATAGGGGTTTGGCCACTGGAGTAGGGGTAAAGTCTATTACAGTTGGGCCTGTGTTTTCTGTGGCTGCTGATCTATCTAATTTAATAGGTATCACTACCTTTTCCAAATACCTAGTTTGTACTCCTTGAGGATCTGCAATCACCCTCTTCCTTTTGGACATCTATTACGAAAGAACAACATTTTACTGGAAAAACATAGTATGACGACACATGGAATAGGTACAAAAAATGGATAGGTATGGCATATACTCATATATGATGCTTAAACTAAGCAGATGGTGTAACAAAGTAGAAGTAATGCAAGAGGTCAGATGCAAAATATGTGCGACCAATACAACCTTGCCAAGTTAGAGCATGCACCTTGATGGGTGAATAAGATAGGCCATCCTCCACCATGCCAAGTTTGTTAGCGAGTGGATTGTTCTGCAATATTCCTCTCGTGCGCCCATTCTCATATTCATTTTGATAATGTTCAATACCTGACATGCATGAAAACATAAAAACAAGTGAGATTATCTTTGTAATGCAGAAGTGATTCTAATCCAATACTTCCTCCCTGTAAACCCCTTTGTGCTATCTCTGCAATTCTTCTAAGAGGTGCCATGCATGCTATAATTTGGTGTCTGCATTAATATAATGTGGCCTACTACTCAAAATATGAGAGCTCCGGAAGTGATGATACTTCGCAGATGACAGCTTCAACATATACTCCCTCCGTCCCATAATGTAAGACGTTTTTTAACACTACACTAGTATGAAAAAACGTCTTACATTATGGGAAGGAGGGAGTAGTAAAGAAGAACAAGTCGACCTGACCTGACAGATTCAAAATATACTAAGGGAGAATAACTCGACCTGACCAGTCGACCGCAAGAGAAGAGGATCATCTTAAAGAAGAGCAGAAGAGCAAGCAGATTGAAGTTATTACAAGTCTTTCTATACAATGTCGGTTGGCCACCCATGATGAACCAGAGCGCACAGAGAAATACTATTCCTTCCGGTCTCTCCATATGTGGCTCACATGCATTTCGAAACTAAAGTAGGAACATTTAGCTGACCAATTAAACATCTCTCAGTTTTACTAATATCAGCATAATATCAAATTTGAATTTGTACAACTAAGCTTGTTTAGCTCGATGGGTGGAGTAGTGCTATTACGACGAGAACCACGTAGGCTGATCGTGGTCATCATAAAATAGGGAAACCGTAAGCATGATGAGTATAGTGTTGACCGTGGCAGTGGGATGGCAGATCTGAAGCTGCAAACTGCGCAATGGGTAGTTAGCAACCGATATTTACTTTGAAATAACAACTAAGATTTGGTATGGACAAGAAAGTACAGTCAACAAGTGACAAAGAAATGCAATTCTGCTGTCTCTCTATATGTCACGACATGCATTTGGAAACTCAAGTGGGACCTTTAGCTAACCAATTAAATGTGTCTGTTAACTAATATCAGTATCATATCACAATCATATTTGAACAACTAAGCTTTGGAATTTTGAGTGTTGTGTTGTTTAGCTTGAAGGGTGGAGTAATGCTAGTATGACAGAAAGCACCTACGCAGATCATAGTAGAGTAGATAAAAGGGGAAAACCCTAAGCATCAAGAGTAAAATCAGGAAAGTGGAACTTGCTGGACCAGTGGGTGGCGCACATGCTTTTCGAAACGAATATAGGAACATTAGGTGACCAATTAAACGTTCTCTGTTTTAGTAATATGAGCATCATATAAGATTCGTATTTCAACACGTAAGCTTTGGAATTATGAGTGGCACGTTGTTTCGCTTGATGGGTTGAGGTCTTGAGGAGCAGTGCTAGCACGACACGAAGTAGTGAAGCACCTACGATGATGGTAGTGAATATAAACGAGGGAAACCATAAGCTTTACGAGTATAGTGACTGTGACATGGCGGATCTGAAGGTGCAAACCGGACAAAGCTACTTCGCAACCAATGTTTGCATTCAACTAGCCACTACGATTTAGTACGGACAAGAAAAGTACAGTAAACAATTTAAGATCTATTTTTTGGGTGAGATCAATAACTTAAGCACATATGAAAGAGTACCACCTCTCTTGCGACACCGTGTAGGCCCCTGCTGATACATTGAGGGTGCTGCGGGTGCGATGGCTGTCGGCGGCGGGGTAGAAGACTTTAGATGGCAGACGGCCGGGTTGGGGGATAAATCCTGTTGCCATGGACGAGGCGGTCATAGAAGCGGCAACGGCAAAGTGGACGACGACGCCGATGAAGCGAGACGACACAATGAAAGGATCCTGGTCTGGCGCCGTGGATGAGAGACGTCCATCTCTTGCAGTGGATGACGGGGTAGGGCTAGCGGCTCCGGCAAGGTGGAGGATAGGGTGGCGGACGGAGGAGGCTGGCCACAGTGGGGAGGTTCTCGTGGCGCCGACGGTGTATGAATGGGGAAATGGAGGGGGAGGGGGATCTCAAACTTTGGGACGCGCTTGTCTAAAATGTGGGAAAGTTACGAACTTATCCCATGTTTAAAAAATTTCGGATATCACGTCGGTTGGGGATAGGACAGTAATCTCGCATCTCCCAAATATTTGCCGGTAATGATTTCGGGCGAGGAGAGGGTGTTTTGCCGCCCACGGTGTATGAACGGGGCTGACAGGTAGGGCGGTTGTGTCACGTCATAGGGAAGTTACACATCTGCCCCTATTTAAAATATTAGCCTATATCGATTTCGGACGAGGAGAGTTTGTTTTGCCGCCCACCGTGGATGAATGGGGAAATGGAGGGAGAGACACATGTCTTTCGGACGATCTTGAATCAAATGTGTTTTGCCGCCCACGTTTGGCGCCCACCGTGTCTGAATGGGCTCAGAGGCCGTCGTGTCACGTCTGATTGAAGTTACTAGTCTACCCCTATCGATAGCAGTGTAAATCCGGTCGATAAGGATGTCAAGTGTCAGGGGTAGACATTAATTTCCATCTCGCAAACACTTGCTTCGGGCAGCCCACAAATGATAGTGGGTGTTTAGCCTCTTCGTTCAAAACTTGGGAGAATTAGCATTCACGTTTGCCTTGGGCCCTCGCAACTAAATCCAAATCCAATTTTTATTCGATAACGAATATCCATAGATAATTCTATGTTTTGTTATTTATTTCTTCAAAACCACAACAAAGATTTATTCCACCTTTATATATGATTATGATTTAATAATGCCGTGATCTTCGAATTCAGTAGGTTGGATACACTTTGAGTCAAACAGTTATTTCATCCAATACAATATGCTCACACGAAAAACAGTTCACCTTATGTCAATCATACAGGTACCGAGGATTACCTCGCCTAAAAAATTCGGATCGTTACAACACATGGACAACATAGGGGGTCTTACAACATAATCCATTCAGAGACATGACACAACATGCAAGTACAATAATCTAATGACAATTTCAACTGCTATCTAAAGAAGAACTGGGATTACCCTGGGCTTCAGATAGCAAAAGCAGCAGGACCTCCTCCATCTTCAAATGCAACATTCTTACTTCCTCCAATTCTTGGGTTGCTTGCATAATGCGTGCAACTAATTGCATAATTTCCAGCTTCAAGATCGAGATTACCTCATTCATGGCAGCCACACCATCTCTTTCTGCCTCTAGTAGAGCCTCAAGAACTATAATATCTGTGCTCAGACTACTCTCCGGCGGTGTTGCCTCTGAACTGCTACCATCTGGTAACATGGATGGTGCACTTCTTCCACAAATAGATTCTGGGGTTGTACATTGTGTCCTAGTGTGAACGGCATCCTGAAAGGTTTCCGCTGGACATAAGTAAGAGATAGTTATTGCATGATCCAAGCAGTAAGCTTACATGGTAAACGACATACGAATTAGTGCCGAGCATGGCAAGCTATATTTAAATGGTTCGAAGCAGCATCAGCCGAAAAGAAATTAAAATGGTAAGATGAAACTAGGGATGTAAGTGGCAAATAAACGACATCCGCCAATCCCATCTAGTTAGTTTTTGCTAGCTCCCTGGTTCATTTTCCTCAAAAAACAAAAACTCTTTTGAACTATCATACCACTAGTGGACTTTAATCGGGATTAACCGGGACCCAATTGACATCCCTAGTGGAAAGGGAGTGTACCACCGCTATATTTAAGTTGCCAAGGCATCTAAGCAGTTGAAATAATCTGAGAAAGCACTTAACAGTGTGGCCTCATATAAACTACGAAGACAGTCTTGTGATGAAGTTCGGAGGAAAAGTTAAGGACTCAAATGAACTAGGCATGCATTTCTTTACGATAGTACAGCAGGCACTGCTGACATATTGGCCAACTCAGGTATAGCATAACAAGTAACAAACAAGCATTCGAATCAAGCAATACAGCAAAGCAGACAACTGAACTATTTGTTATTCTGTAGGATTACAGGTTGAGGGCACAATCCAAGAAAGAAGACCACACGCATTACATTTCACATGTACTAAAACACACTGGCTTACCATATGTTGCTATGAAGCCTCGCTGCTGTTGCAATGTTCTTTGAAGATATCGTCAGCATCCCGTTGTTGCAAATCTACTTGTTGTAGTTTATTCTGCACCCTCTATTTAGGTAAAATTAATTTTAATCGCATGCACTGGTTTGAATTGATCATCAATGGTTCATCTAAACTAATGAAAGAAGGGTGTGTGCATACATGACAATATATCTGCTTCCCTCTATTTTTATGCTTGTTCGAGGTGCCAGCCCCAAAAGAACAAATATTTTGCTTGATGGGGTTGGCAGCTCCATAATTAATAGAAGCATCAAATTAGTCATGCAACTTGGGAAGATCAAGAACACACAAAAAATTAATGAACAGAGGCTCGTAGCAGTGATGTAATAGCTAGCATCAGAAAATGTAGGGTAAAACGAACAAAAACCAGCGAAACCACATGCTAGTTTGCTGATGTGTAATTAAGCATAGAGAACATGAAGCAGTCTGATGGAACCAACAGGTGGCATTAGAACAACACCATTATCATAAATATAGCATGCAAGAAGTAAAATAGTAGGCAGTGATATCTAGGAAGTACAGTAATACTTAGGACAAAACTAAAGCATATTAACTATATGTGCACTGGTATGTAATTTAGCACATGTAACATGTTCACTGCCAGAAGTATGGCCCTACAGGTGCAAGCAGAATAACGCGTCTCATGAAAAACTGAATGATGCCCTGAAGAAATTCAAAGGTGCGGTGCTTATGCTAAGAAAGTGAACGTAGGCGCCGGCCGTTGGATAATAGTACCTGATTCTCGGTGGTGTATGGATATCGTTGGCATACTTGATAGCTATGGATCATCGATGGTGCTCATGTTGCGGTTGAGTTTGGACCGACTGTCGTTGTCGCTGAAGCGGCTCCGGTGCTACGGTTGCGGCGCCTGTCGACATACAAGAAAGCTCATCTGTGGTAAGTGAACAGTTGCACGATAAAGAGAAAAACCGAAGGAGTACAGATCGAAATAACCTGATGAGGCTGCGGCGTCAGTAAAGCAGGGCCCATGGAGTTGAATATCGCATCCGTGGAGCGGGTCCGGTGCAGTGGATGAAGGCTCCGGCGGGCGCTTTGTACAGTGCTTTCGATGAGGCAGATCGGTTGCGGCGAACGAGGGCTTGTATGAAGGGCCAGCGAAGGGGCGGACGAGGGAGTCGGTGAAGGGCCTACACTGTGGTGGACGAGGGCGCCGGTTAAGCAGATCCGGTGCGGTGGACCATGATGGCGGTCAAGGAGATCTGGAGCGGTGTACAAGCCAGTCGCTGAAGCGGCTCCGGTGAAGTGGTGAGTTGGCAGTTGGGGGTTCCAAGGTGCGGAAGGTGGATCCGTCGGGGTGTGAGGTCCACCGCTGCGGTGGAGGACTAGATTCGGCGGCTTGCCGTGGTTGGGGGGGTCCGGGAGGGGAAGGGGAGGGGCTCTGGGGAAGAATGTTGGGGGCAAAGAGGGGAAAACAATGGAGTTACCAAAGCAGCCCTTTTCCGTTCATGTGGCAGTGGTAAAATAGGAATATCGCAGGGCTAAACTTTCGGGCGCGAGATATTTCGATGTGAGCGGGAAGTTTGAAAGCTTTTGGTGCCTGAAATTATATTCTGCTCTTGTACGGCCGACTATGATATCATGGACGAGAATTTGTTTGTTTTGCACGCAAAAAAGTGCAAGTTTTGTAAATCAATGTCTCCAACTCGAAACTTAGATTGTCCATTCAATTCAAATATGGATCATTGAGCTACTACAAGCAAATACCATCATATGGTCCAATTCAAATGAAATTCCAAATGTGTTTATCCTAAATATGATGACAAATGCAAAAATGTGTATGAATAAAGTGGATGATTTTAAAGTTTGAACATGCCCGTATGTGTATATCTCTAGGTTTGATATATGAATTTGAAATCACGAAATCCCGGCTTAAAAATGTACCTCCGTTTAAATGAATTACAAAAGCTAATGATGGAGTCGAATTCCAAAATTCCATTCTTAGGTATGTAATTCTGGTACATCAAAGTATATCACGCATGTTCAAAAGTATCGTTATCTCATAGTCCAAACTATGAAACAAATTGATCAACCTTGAGTGCACACACTATTGACCATGTATATCTCAATTAAGCTAAAGTCCCTCAAATATAGACATCTCACTCTTTATCTGAAGCCAACCCCCCCTCGTCGCCCACCCCCCCCCCCACACACACACAGAGAAGTCGTTCTCTCCCCCAAACACCAACACATGAGCACATTAACACCCCTCTCTCTTCTAATGCCCGGACCCCAATATAGGTCTCTATCACTTTGTCTCTTGGGCATGCACACATCTCTTCCCCCACTCTCTAGCTAGGTCTCTCGACATCTCTCTTTCCCTAGCACACGCACTATGTAGAGTGTATCTTTCCCATACACACAAAACGTCGCCCCCAAACGTCTAACTCCCTAGTTATGTGGTTCTCGCACACTCACCTCACACACCACCCCACTACAAAACAAGCACACTTTGTCTCCTTGTGCACCACTCTCCTCTTTCTATCTCTCCCACATGCGGACCCGCCCCAGCTCCTCCCTGTATACATATATGTCGTGAGTCTTTCCATATCTCCCTAATGTATCATCGTTCTCGATCTCGCACTTTGTTCTCTACACCATCTATTCCAGATCTCTCACGAAGTCCCTATCACACACACGATCACTCGCTTCCCTTGCGTCTCCGTACATAGGCCAATTTCAAACAACATCAACATTGTCTCCCTATCTATATATACGCCATTTATGGACACAAACGCCCCCTCTCTTCCTCTCTCTCTCTCTCTCTCTCTCTCTCTCTCTGTCGCTAGCTCTCTCTCTATCTCTCTCTCGCTCTCATACTCCTCTCCCACACACAATCGATGTCTCTTCCAAATAGTCTGCTCCCCCCGCCCGCACCCATGCTATCCCGCTACTACACATGTCACACCATTCCCCCTTGCCTTATACTAGGTTTACATCATTAGTGGTCTCTCTAATCCACATACACGCACTCCCTCTCACACACAAACGCGCGCATAAACACACACAGACACGCACAAACACCCATTAATCTGGATCCTCATCTCTCCCCATGTCCGCATGTGTATCTCGCACACTCACTCTCTAATTATGTATATGTGTCTCCACATTAAACAACACAAAGCCCCATCTACATGTCTCTCTCTATCCTCCACACACATAGACACAAAGAATCTGTTATCATTGCCTCAGTCTCTAGACATGTCACACACGCACACTGTCTCTCTCTCTCTCTCTCTCTCTCTCTCTCTCTCTCGCAAACACGCTCAACAAGGGCTTCCCCGTGAATAACTTACCGTCTATTCATCAACAGTCGTGGCAGTACGACGAACACGAGACGTGAAAAAGAATAAATCTACACGTGCTTAGACCACCTAGTATGACTACTAGGACTAGAGCAAGCCAAAAAGCTCCCCGCCGTCACCCCCTCCTTATCGGCGACGGGAAAACCTTTGTTTTATACAGTCGAGAAGTCATTGTGCTAAGGCCTCACATGCTGAGGCGTTGAATAGAATGTGGATGCTAGTTTACGGAAACAAGTATCGATAATACGTTTTTATCTCCATACTTATATTTCTTCTCTTATAAAAAACCGAGTTGGTGATGATGGTACGTGTGCCATCTTGCAATATAGACCGTCCGATCTATATCTGACTGATGGAAATTGAACTAAAAGATACCCGCACCCCTCTCCACATTTGCAGACAAGGCCTTCCCTCGTTCATCCTTATCTCCAACAACCTCATTGTTGAGCAATTAAGAAAGGAAGCCTCTGGAACAAACTGGCCTGGTGGCCGCTGCCGGCGTCATCAATCCCCATGCCTCCGCTTAGTCCGACCACCAATCACCACCACGCCCTACTCCTCTTCACCTTATCTCCTATTTCTCGAGATATCATTAGTTTTTACACATGGGATTACTCCCGCATGGGTCAATCACAATGAGTGTTTTTATAAAAAAAATGCATCTTGATGTTCCGTGCAATGCATGGATCTTGCTAGTACTCCTACAGAAGACTAAGTTGGTGATGATGGTATGTCTGCCATCCATCGTTTGTGACCATTAGATCTACATCTAACGTCTGTGAGGTAAGTTGTTGCCTTTTCTCACAAACATCCCACTTGTCTACCAATTTGCAGAAAACCCATAATTAGTATCTTAAAACCAACCACATCCCTCCCTGACCTCACCAAAACAGCCCAAGGAATATATTCTAATTGAAACATAATATATCTCTAGTGATATATGTATATCAAAATTAGAGTGTTTTGTATCAAGTTTGTGAATAGATATTATTCTAATTATGATTCATTGCAATGCACATGAACATTGCTAGTATTTCCAACCATGCAAATTTCTTTCCCTAGCTAGTATTCCATAGTTTCGAGTTTTCCATCAAGATATTAGTCACTCATGGTTGATATTTACTTTCAATCATGTACACATATGCACTATGTAACTAGCCTTGCTTATTGGGTTCCAAAGCTTAACTTTCACTCCTACTTACAATATGTAGAGTATTTAACAAAAAACTACCACTTTCAACCAGCCCTAGGAAGAATCTATTGTACAAAAAATAGCAAAAACATACCCAAAATTTCTTAATCCATGCCAAAAACTACTACCTACCGATTAGGTTAGTTTAAACCCATTTATGACAGGGTTGGCCCACACGTCCGTGCTGACGAGGCAGTTTAAACCAACACATTTTGTTTGACCGTTGACACGAGGGACCCACACCTTCTATCCTGTTATTCCCCCTCAAATCATTATTTTTCGTGAACATTACTTCAAACAGTACTGATGCGTGTTCGTCGGTGGCGCCGGTGATGAGCGAGTTGGCCGCCACTCCGCCGGACGGGCCGGACACCGCACTGGCCTCCGCACGGGTTGGCAGGCTGGCCCGAGCGTGACTCACGAGCGAGCAAGCCGCCACGCTGGCCTTCGCTCAAGCTTGATGGCTGGCCTTAGCGCGGCGCGCGCGAGCAAGCCGCCGCGCCGTCGTGCCAATCTAGCTAGCAAACCTTGCAGACAAGCAGCTGGACGGAGCTATCTTGGCTAGCTAGCGGCCGCGAGCGCCGGACGGAGCTGCCATCCGGGCTGCCGCAAGATGGGCTCCGCACCGCCGGCGGTTTTGACCTCGCCTTCTACCAGCGGCGGTAGCCGCGTCCCATGGCCGAGGATGACTAGGTGGACGGGCCGGAGGTAGGAGGTCACTCGGGGATTTTTGTGCAGACTGACATGTAGGTCCCACAAGTGATAACGCCCGGTCGAATAGAAGGCGTTGACTTAATGGGCGACATGGGCCCTGTTTGGATACTCTAAGTCAGAGGTTAGATTCTAACCCTGAACTAACTCTAACCAAAGTGGTGTTTGGATGGCAGGGTTAGATTGACAACAAATGTATCCAAACGGGCCATGGGTTCAAACGTGCCTATAACGGCACTTTGTAGAGTAGTCGTTTCTTGGTAGGGCTGGTTGGTAAGAGCATGTACAATTGTTGATAAGGTAGTCGTATCTTAAGTCTGCCACGTATGCAAGTGGTAGTAGTTTCTTGGCATTATTAGTGGTTTCTTGCATTATTAGGGGTTTCTTGTAAGGAACAATGTACTACTAGCGACAAAAGGCGAATCTAGGTTGCATTGTACTCCAACGAGTACTACTAGTGGTCGCGGGAGCGTATACCTCGTTTTGTGGGTTCGATCCCGGCCGAACGCACGGCGGCCTTTTTTTAAATAGTAACTTCGCTGCGAGCCAATATTTTACACGGGTAGTTTGAGTTTTGAAGTCAAACGGACGTGCGGCACCACAATCTGGGTGCACTGGATAGCCTAGCCACGTGAATGGGTTTTCCTTCCCAGCATCTCGTGGCTCGCGTGCTCACCTTAGCCGCACCTCGCTTGCAGCTTCCTCATCAGCTAGTAGAATATTAAACTAGCGCCTCCCAATTAAGCCCGAGGAGCCGGAAAAGCCTGGCGGGGCATTGGGAACTGTGCAATATGGTTCTGTATGTAAAGTGCTCTACTACTACTCTGTAGCTTGTGGCGTTGCACGCATGGACTTCACTCCATTATCAGCTCTACTATAAAAGAAATTCCTCTTGATGTGTTTTTTTTAAATGGAGGCAAAAGCTTTGATTCATCTCATTCATAAAGAAGGAACTACTAACAAAGTTCGACGAGATCCATTACACCTCCACAAATGGAAGCGAAAAGCCTAGTCTCGCTGTATCAAATAACTCAAATGTTCTGCCCCCGCAGTAATCGTCGCTGATAAACAGGCTGCTAGTGTGTGCGTGAGAGGAGCGGCTGAGTAGGCCAGCTACGTGAGAGGAGCGGCTGAAAAGAGCACCGAGAGTACCCACTAGGCCACTACACAGGTGTACTTTCCCTGCATTGATAGTACAGCGATGGTTCTAGAGAAGAATAGTAGTACCCTCCACTTCCAACTATAGCTCCTTGGCCCTGAGATTCAAGAGTTCAAAACTGGTGCACTATACTAGAAGTACAGTACATAGCACTAGTAGTACCCTCGCACTACTAGTTGAGAAAGTAGTACTAGTACTGCTACAGTACGAGTACGTACTCCTCCGTCACATAATGTAAGACGTTTTTTGACACTAGTTGGCGTGTACAAAAAATAGCAAAAACATACCCAAAATTTCTTAATCCACGCCAAAAACTACTAGCTAGTGCCAAAAAATTCTTACTAGTGCTATTATTTATAGTATAATGCAATCCCATAACGTCCCATAATGCTAGTACTAGTAGTAAATAATAGCCTCACCCCTTCGCTACAGTTGGAAGGAACGATCTACAGTTGGAAGGGATGAGGCCCTGCGGTTACTACGCTCTTATCTCCTCCTCGCCAGTTCCCCTCCCCCCTGAAAAGAAGGCAGTTCGTCGCTGCTCCCATGGATTCGCCATGCGGTTCTCCTCCTCGTCGGGGCTGGGAGACCTTGGACGATGATCCTCTGGGAGAAATCGCACGCCGCCCCGACGTCCTCACCGCTGCAAGACTCGGTGCTTCCTGCACCAATTTTTTCAAGACGATGCTTAAAATGGCTTGGGAAAAGGCCATGCTTGTTGGTCTTCCATGCGTCGTCGAGGAGAAGGTTCTTCTATGGGACAATCCTTCAAACAGTCCACCGCTCCCTGGCCATGGTTGCACGTTGACTCCGCTAGAGTTGCCGACATTGAGAGGTAGTCGGATTTTGCCCGATGAGCAGGTCAGTAATGGAGTTTGATCATGTAGTACTTAGTTATTCCATTTCCATCCCATAATTTCTCCGCTGCCCACCGTCTTATACATAGGTCTGGGTCGGTGCCATCGAAGATTGGCTTGCATACCTCCGGCCGGATACCACCATCATTTTGCACAACATCCACAGCAGTGCAGCCATTCCGGTAGACCCCTTCTCCACCATTGGGATCGGCCTTCCGGACTGGCTGGGCTTGAATACGTATGATGATGCCTACATGAGATTGAAGAAGATAGCAACTGCGGACCCACCGACAAAGCGACGCGGCTACGACGATTACTATCTCATCGCGGTGTTCGACATAAGGATTGCCATCAATGCAAGAGGCAGTAACGGCAGAGGCTGGCGCATGTTGGCGGCGGCAGATTTGTACCCCTACACGTTCGAAGATGCCGTGCGCCATCTAGGCCGCATCTTCGCGGTGACAAGCCAGGGGACTTGTTTCATCTGGTTGCCATCCTATGGTACGGGAGATTACAAACGGAATGCACAAACCATCATTTGCATCCCTAATGGTACTCTATTATTTTGCAGGGACCAGTCATCCCGCGATCGAAATAAGATCGCCGATCCTGGATGTGCATTTGCATCCGCGATTCGGTCTAACCTGGAACCTTGTAGCTGACTTTGGCATATTGGGATCAACTATCTTAGCAGTCGTTACCCATGGTACCACTGATGTGCAACATGGTCACACAATCTACCATGATCGGACCGTCACCATCTACCCAGGTATTCCATTTTTTAACCCTCTCGCATTCTCTTTCATTGTTGTACTAGTACTCTACTTACGTACTAGTAGGAGTACTTTTTACCTTGGAGGACGTGTATAGCTAGCTAGGCCCTTGAAGAGTTGAACCCACTAGCTGCCACCATTTTTGTTTTTCCATGTCTTACTATCTCATCCATGTAGCCAAGAGTGGATATATATAATAAGCCGGTTATTTTACTTCCTCTATACCGGAGTAGTACTATTTGCTGCACAGTATTACTGACCGCCATATTTGAGCACAACATTATTATGCATGGACCTTGACTATGTACGCCACCATGTGTCCAGGTCTGAGATGCCGCGTGTACCAGATGAACGGCGCCGAGTTTGACCCCCGTGATGCTACGTGGGTGCCGAGGAACACTCTTGGAGAGTACTCGCTTTTCATTGGGGACAGCTACCCCATTGTGAAGCGGGTGCCACCTTCCGTGAACGACATGGAAGGCCTGCCGTTCATGAAGCATGGTTGTGTCTTCAGTGCGCACCGCCGGATGAACGACATGCTGGGACACGCTATCCCTGATTTATGCCGCTTCAGCTTGGATGAGTCTCCATCATGTGGAACCGGACTAGAAAGCTGCGACAATGATTCCCGTTGCCCACCGCTATGGATCGTGCCATCCATGAAGAACACCTGGGACTGGAACCTGGAGGAGGACATGTAGCCCATCTATAACGTGTAAGTGGAGTACGGTAAATTGTGAACGGTAGCGCTGTGAATATATGTAGACTAGTCATGCACAAATTTATCACATGAATTGGAGATGAACTTGTGTGGCATACTGGCATTTGTCCTTTAGAATTTATTACTAGTAAATGTGTTATGTGTACGTGCAACTTGTGTGGTTGTTGCACGGGCTCCAACACGCTCTTTGAGAAAAAAAAGGTGGCACAGCTTTGGATATACGTGACGTGGCGGCATCATACAGTAGCATCGTTCGCTATAGTTGTAGTATGCTCCTACTAGGACGACAACTCCTATAAAACCTTGCGCTTGGCTGTTTGCCTCTTCGGGAGGTTCAACAGTTCGTACTCGTGTGAACCTTGCACTTGGCTCTTCGCCTCTTCGGAAGGTCCAACAATGATGATACTACAGTACACATTATGCTTCTGGCAATCTGACACCGATTGAACTGCTGCACATCCACCGCGAGGGCGAGGGAGAGTGTCGGGGATATACCCCGCGGCGTAAACCGGCCGCAGAGTACAACCTGGCTGGACTTGGCGGTTTATTTGAGACCCCGCTGACACTTGGCGATTCATCGGCGACCCGCACAGACCAGACGGTTTACAAGCAACCTGACTGAACATTATGATTCACTGGTAACCCGGCGGGCGGGACAGACGGTGACAAGGCCCAAGGCCCAGAAGGCCGGTTCATAATTATGGTGGGCCGGTTTAAGAGGAAAGGCGTGAGGAATATTTGTCTTACAAGGAGTTAAGACCTGGACTTGTATCCGGTTTGTATTAGAGATAGACTAGTCCTAATCCTAATAGGACTCCACATGTAACCCGCCCCTTCATCATATATAAGGAGGGGCAGGGCTCCCCAAAGAGGGACAAGCTACAGACAAGAAGAAACAATCTCTAGGGCTAGACACAAAGAGCTGGTTTACGGCGTCTCCCTCATGATGATAATGAGACCTAGCCACAAACAGCATGTAGGGTTATTACCGGATGATGTTTCCCGGGGCCCGAAGCTGTCTAAATCTTTGTCCTGTGTTGCGTCTCTCGATTCCACTCAACCCCTCTCAAGCTACTACATAGATGCGTTGGCCTCGCGAGTAATTCCTTTCACTAGGACATCTGCCGTGACAAAACCACGACAGAGAGGTAGAGGGAGAGGGCACTGTAGTCAAAACCCTCTCCTCGTCCTGCGAACCACCACGCGCGTGGGCGAGGGAGAGGCGTAGTAAGCAAGCTTCTCCTCGTTCGGCGAGTTGACGGGACACATCAAAGCAGTACTAGTACTAGTCCATAATGCGTCCTTTCCAGTTAATATGGCTTTATTTGAAACGAGAAAAATACACTGGCGGTCAACGTATGTAACAATACGCTCTTTATGGTCACTATATATAGTTTTGCGGTGATTATACGATCACTAGCTCATCGTAGAGCACCGTATTGCACCCTACTGACTGGACACATAATCGACGTGGCACTTTGTTGACTGGTTAAATTGTCACCTGGTTTCTGGGTCCCACCTGTCAGTTGGCAGAGCAAAGAAATCAGCTAAAAAACAAAGAGTGTAGTACATATCTACACTTCCAATGCATTTAGCCTTTAATCTAAATCGATATTGTTTGACTAATGCACCAACTTGTGCTCTAGGTATAGGCTACATGTCTATCCTTAATTACAGCATGCAACGACCTTCATTTAATCTTCTTCTCTCAATGGTCGCATGCACATATAAGTCTGCTACATTTGGGCGTTAATTATGCCCTGGTCAATGTGTAAATCTCTAAATGTACAGTCTTTCACGGACGTAGGGAGTAGGTTCAGCACTTAAGCGTGAGCGTGTGTGTTGCGTCATGTACTGTGTGCCGCATGGGTGCGTGAGTGTTGCGTGCGTCCATGTGTACGTGTGAGTGTTCCATGTTGCATGCATGCATGGGGCTTACTCCCTCCCATTGACATGTTCATATTTCAAGCTTCCTCTGTTCCCTCCATATGGTGATACTCCCTCTGTTCCCAAATACGGAGAAAATCCTCCATCTGTTCCCAAATACGGAGTATTTGTCTTTCTAGAGATTTCAACAAGTGACTACGTACGGAGCAAAATGAGTGAAGTGAGCGTAGAGGCATAGGGATAATGTAGAAAGGAAGTCTTCGCAATCCATTATTCCCCATCTCGGTCAGAGAGAACTATTCAACTAGTCTTCACAGTGAAGTGACAATACACGCAGCAGCAGATGGGACACTTAATTAATAAGCTGAACCAGCGTGTTGGTGTTACTAAATCAGCCTTACCCAGTACTGCCATAATGTTTGCGAGTAGAGCACGCTTCTGTCCTCCATTAACTGACATATGGGCCCTCTTGTGGTAGACACATATGTCATCGGTGTAACTATTTACACTCCGAAGGACGGTATATCCTGGTAGTAGTAGTAGAATTGAGATTTAATGCACTTTCTTCCCCGTCTTCCACTCTTCTTCCTCCTCTCTTCCCCATCGTCGGCCGCACACCATTTCCCCCCGCTCTCTGCTCGCCCGCCCGCGCTATCTTCCTCGGTAGCTCGCGCGTACCATATCCCCCCGCTCACTGCTCGGCCACACTAGGAGAAGCTTCTTCGCTCGCCCGCCCGAATCCACTTCTCCGCTAGCTCGCAGGAACCAAAAACCCCAATGGTAGAACCGACTGACACGTAGAGCCGCGATTGGAATTCCCTCCCTTATGTTCTCTTGGAGCAGATCTGTAATCGTATGGACCTACTCAGCACCGTCCGTCTGGCCGCATGCTCGATGTCTTTGTACCGTCTACTCGTCTGCAACCGGCCGGCTCTTTTCAAGACACCCTGCTTGCTGATGCCCGATCCTCGCAGGTGGCCCAAACACCGACTTGACGATCCTACGGAGGTTGCCGTGGTGCCCCTCGACATGCTACCACTACCCGTCCACCTGTCCTTCATGCGCGGCCACTACTGGGCGGGCATGAAGGCCAACTGGATCGTCCTTATCCACCAATCCGGGAGTCCATGGCGTCTCGTGGATATCTACACCCAGCGAGAGATCACCCTTCCATCTTTGGATACCGCCTCCATCGAGCCTCGCGGCCCGCCGGACACTCCTGGCTACTACGCACGAGACGCGTCGAGCTTTTGGCTCGACCTCTGTTTGCTGAAGGTTGTAATCTGCGAAGTGCCCACACCATCAGAAGACTTCATGGATTACAAGCTCATTGCCGTGTTCAACATGGGATTAGTCTATCTGGAATCCGGTCGCCATACATGGTTATGCCTCATCTTCGATCCTCTTTACCCAACACTTCTGTCTGATGCTATAGTGCACGATGGCATCGTTTATGCGGTCGACGCACAGATTGGCTGCCTATACTGGTGGAATCTATCGTCGTGTAATTGTTCTATCTCATCTCATCTTTACCTTAAGAATACGACTGCCTGTTCATTGTTACAAATTTAGAATATATAGTATGTCTATAACCACATCATTGCTATATGTTCCTCTCATTTCCTAGATTTTTATGACCACACATGTTATTGTTAGAGTTGATATGAGAACAATTGGTATCTAATGATTGTTAGAATAGATATTATGAGTATAACCTCATGATTGCTATATGTTACTCTCATTTCCAGGATCTTTATAACAACGCATGTTATTGCTTAGAGTTGATATGATAACTGTAGTAAGTGCTATGGTAGAATATGAGTAGGCCCTGTCATATCTGTTTTCCTCTCATTGTTACATGATGTTTGAACCATGATATATTGCTAGAATATGAAAGCCATTGGCTTATTTTTTTAACTTGGGGTATGATTATGACCACGGCATTGCAATTCTCTGTCTATGATATGTGTCACTGTTATAATAATCTTAATTCTACACATACTCTAAACATGATTGTTTATTTTTGTCCTGTTGGTCTCCAATTTGAATTGTTGCAGCAGACGCAAATGCACTGGCCTTCATGATTCCAGGACATGGAATCATACCAGCCGATGGGTGGTGGTTTAACGCTCGTTCAGCTGACAGTGGTCATTTCATGCTCATTTGCATGTAACAAATTGACCAAACCATTTCATCAAACCACATGCAGTACAATGCCTAGGGCATTCGTGACATTGATGGCAATGGCTGCTTCGTGTTCGAGAAAGATCCCAGCTCCGTTGGGCCAGGCGTATTCAACTGGAGGCGGGTTTACAGCCTCGGCAACCACTCCATGTTCCTCGGGCTCAATTATCCGATCATCCAACCAATCATCGATCATATCACCGACGATGATTACCGTGCTATGCAACTTCCATTCGCCAAGGGGGACTGTGTTTACACATCATACCATGGGTTTCATGAGTCACCATATCCAGAGATTCGTCGACATATCTTGTTTCCAGATAATCTCCAGTGTGTGAAAGGCATCAAGCTTCCATGTGATGGATGGCTTTTGCAAACCCGACATGCGGCGATGTGGTTCATGCCAACAGCAAATATGCACAACTTGATTCGTACTGATATGTAGACTGAGCCATGTATTCTGTTGCACGACCCTCTTTTGTTGGATATTATGTACTGTTGTTAGTTTGAAGCACTCCTCTGGTTTGAAGGATAGATACCTTTCTGGGATCAAGTGCATCCTAACTCACCTGCGCAGGATGTACTGATAATGATGATGGAGATGCTGTGCAGTATATATATATATATATCACTTAGGCTTCAAGTGCGTACTTGTTAGTTAAACCTATGGCTAAAATGTGACACTAAATTCACTAGTAAGTAGTACAGTAGCAGTACTAGTATACGTCGGTCAAATTATTCATCATGTCCACACATTGAATTGACGTGACAGCACGCTGCGCGTGAGGTGACACAAGAATCCCAGCGGCGTGTTCGGGTATTCTGGACTTCAGATTTGGAGTACCACTTATCTGTCGAAATCTTTCATCATTCACTTAAAACAGTCGATTGATCATACATTGAGTACCATATAACTGGAATTAACCCATGCAAGTGGAAGAAGGATTGGCCAGTGCTGCCGGCTGGCGTCAAGTTCGATCCCACGGATCAGGAGCTGATCGAGCACCTTGAAGCCAAAGTGAGTGCTGATAGCGCGAGATCTCACCCTCTCATCGATTTGTTCATACCAACCATCGACAACGAGCACGGCATATGCTACACCCATCGTGAGAAACTGAAGGAAATATGCCCCAGAGGCAATAATAAAGTTATTATTTATTTCCTTATATCATGATAAATGTTTATTATTCATGCTAGAATTGTATTAACCGGAAACATAATACTTGTGTGAATACATAGACAAACAGAGTGTCACTAGTATGCCTCTACTTTACTAGCTCGTTGATCAAAGATGGTTATGTTTCCTGGGCATTGACATGAGTTGTCATTTGATTAACGGGATCACATCATTATGAGAATGATGTGATTGACTTGACCCATTCCGTTAGCTTAGCACACGATCGTTTAGTATTCTGCTATTGCTTTCTTCATGACTTATACATGTTCCTATGACTATGAGATTATGCAACTCCCGTTTACCGGAGGAACACTTTGTGTGCTACCATACATCACAACGTAACTGGGTGATTATAAAGGTGCTCTACAGGTGTCTCCGAAGGTACTTGTTGGGTTGGCGTATTTCGAGATTAGGATTTGTCACTCCGATTGTTGGAGAGGTATCTTTGGGCCCACTCAGTAATGCACATCACTATAAGCCTTGCAAGCATTGCAACTAATGAGTTAGTTGCGGGATGATGTATTACAGAACGAGTAAAGAGACTTGTCGGTAACGAGATTGAACTAGGTATTGAGATACCGACGATCGAATCTCGGGCAAGTAACATACCGATGACAAAGGGAACAACGTATGTTGTTATGCGGTCTGACCGATAAAGATCTTCGTAGAATATGTGGAAGCCAATATGAGCATCCAGGTTCCGCTATTGGTTATTGACCGGAGACGTGTCTCGGTCATGTCTACATTGTTCTCGAACCCGTAGGGTCCGCACGCTTAAAGTTTCGATGACAGTTATATTATGAGTTTATGTGTTTTGATGTACCGAAGGTAGTTTGGAGTCCCGGATGAGATCGAGGACATGCCGAGGAGTCTCGAAATGGTCGAGACGTAAAGATCAATATATTGGACGACTATATTCGGACATCGGAAAGGTTCCGAGTGATTCAGGTATTTTTCGGAGTACCGGAGAGTAACGGGAATTCGGCGGGGAGTATATGGTCCTTATTGGGCTTTAGGGGAAAGAGAGAGGGGAGGCTGCGCGCCCCCCCAAGGCCTAGTCCGAATTGGACTAGGGGGAGGGGCTGCGCCCCCTCCTTCCTTCTCTTCTCTCTCCCCTTTCCTTGACTCCTACTCCTACTACTTGCAAGGGGGGAATCCTACTCCCGATGGGAGTAGGACTCCCCCATGGAGCGCCTCTCCCTGGCTGGCCGCCTCCTCCCCTTGCTCCTTTATATACGGGGGCAGGGGGCACCCCATAGACACAACAATTGATCTGTTGATCTTTTAGCCATGTGCGGTGCCCCCCTCCACCATAGTCCACCTCGATAATACTGTAGCGGTGCTTAGGCGAAGCCCTGCGTCGGTAGAACATCATCATCGTCACCACGCCGTCGTGCTAACGAAACTTTCCCTCAACACTCGGCTGGATCGGAGTTCGAGGGACGTCATCGGGCTGAACATGTGCTGAACTCAGAGGTGTCGTGCGTTCGGTACTTGATCGGTCGGATCGTGAAGACGTACGACTACATCAACCGCGTTGTGCTAACGCTTCCGCTTTCGGTCTACGAGGGTACGTGGACAACACTCTCCCCTCTCGTTGCTATGCATCACCATGATCTTGCGTGTGCGTAGGAATTTTTTTGAAATTACTACGTTCCCCAACAGTGGCATCCGAGCCAGGTTTTATGCGTAGATGTTATATGCACGAGTAGAACACAAGTGAGTTGTGGGCGATATAAGTCATACTGCTTACCAGCATGTCATACTTTGGTTTGGCGGTATTGTTGGATGAAGCGGCCCGGACCGACATTACGCGTACGCTTACGCGAGACTGGTTTTACCGCCGTGCTATGCACACAGGTGACTAGCGGGTGTCAGTTTCTCCAACTTTAGTTGAACCGAGTGTGGCTACGCCCGGTCCTTGCGAAAGTTAAAACAGCACCAACTTGACAAACTATCGTTGTGGTTTTTATGCGTAGGTAAGAACGGTTCTTGCTCAGCCCGTAGCAGCCACGTAAAACTTGCAACAACAAAGTAGAGGACGTCTAACTTGTTTTTGCAGGGCATATTGTGATGTGATATGGTCAAGGTATGATGCTATATTTTGTTGTATGAGATGATCATGTTTTGTAACCGAGTTATCGGCAACTAGCAGGAGCCATATGGTTGTCGCTTTATTGTATGCAATGCAAACGCCATGTAATGCTTTACTTTATCACTAAGCGGTAGCGATAGTCATAGAAGCATAAGTTGGCGAGATGTAAACGATACTACGATGGAGATCAAGGTGTCGCGCCGGTGACGATGGTGATCATGACGGTGCTTCGAAGATGGAGATCACAAGCACATGATGATGGCCATATCATATCACTTATATTGATTGCATGTGATGTTTATATTTTATGCATCTTATCTTGCTTTGATTTACGGTAGCATTATAAGATGATCTCTCACTAAATTATCAAGGTATAAGTGTTCTCCCTGAGTATGCACCGTTGCGAAAGTTCTTCGTGCTGAGACACCACGTGATGATCGGGTGTGATAGGCTCTACGTTCAAATACAACGGGTGCAAAACAGTTGCACACGCGGAATACTCGGGTTAAACTTGACGAGCCTAGAATATAACAGATATGGCCTCGGAACAGTGAGACCGAAAGGTCGAGCGTGAATCATGTAGTAGATATGATCAACATAGTGATGTTCACCATTGAAACTACTCCATCTCATGTGATGATCGGACATGGTTTAGTTGATTTGGATCACGTGATCGCTTAGCTGATTAGAGAGATGTCTATCTAAGTGAGAGTTCTTAAGTAATATGATTAATTGAACTTAAATTTATCATGAACTTAGTCCTGGTAGTATTAGCATATCTATGTTGTAGATCAATAGCTCGCGTTTAGCTCTCCTGTTTTATTTTGATATGTTCCTAGGGAAAACTAAGTTGAAAGATGTTAGTAGCAATAATGCGGATTGGATCCGTGTTCTGAGGATTATCCTCATTGCTGCACAGAAGAATTATGTCCTTAATGCACCGCTAGGTGACAGACCGATTGCAGGAGCAAATGCAGACGTTATGAACGTTTGGCAAGCTCGATATGATGACTACTTGATAGTTTAGTGTACCATGCTTTACGGCTTAGAATCGGGACTTCAAAGACGTTTTGAACGTCATGGACCATATGAGATGTTCCAGTAGTTGAAGTTAATATTTCAAGCAAATACCCGAGTTGAGAGATATGAAGTCTCCAACAAGTTCTATAGCTAAAAGATGGAGGAGAATAGCTCAAGCAGTGAGCATGTGCTTAGATTGTCTGGATACTACAATCGCTTGAATCAAGTGGGAGTTAATCTTCCAGATAAAATAGTGATTGACAGAATTCTCTAGTCACCATCACCAAGTTAGTAGAACTTCGTGATGAACTATAGTATGCAAGGGATGACGAAAACGATTCCCGAGCTTTTCATGATGATGAAATCGATGAAGATAGAAATCAAGAAAGAGCATCAAGTGTTGATGATTAAGAAGACCGCTAGTTTCAAGAAAAGGGGCAAAGGGAAGAAGGGGAACTTAAAGAAGAACGGCAAGCAAGTTGCTGCTCGAGTGAAGAAGCCCAAGTCTGGACCTAAGCGTGAGACTAAGTGCATCTACTGTAAAGGGACTGGTCACTGGAAGCGGAACTACCCCAAGTAATTGGCGGATAAGAAGGATGGCAAAGTGAACATAAGTATATTTGATATACATGTTATTGATGTGTACTTTACTAGTGTTTATAGCAACCCCTCAGTATTTGATACTGGTTCAGTTGCTAAGAGTAGTAACTCGAAACGGGAGTTGAAGAATGAATAGAGACTAGTTAAGGGTGAAGTGACGATGTGTATTGGAAGTGGTTCCAAGATTGATATGATCATCATCGCACACTCCCTATACTTTCGGGATTAGTGTTGAACCTAAAATAAATGTTATTTAGTGTTTGCATTGAGCATGAATATGATTGGATCATGTTTATTGCAATACGGTTATTCACGTAAGCTAGAGAATAATTGTGGTTCTGTTTACATGAATAAAACCTTCTATGGTCATACACCCAATGAAAATGGTTTGTTGGATCTCGATTGTAGTGATACACATATTCATAATATTGAAGCTAAAAGATGCAAAGTTAATAATGATAGTGCAACTTATTTGTGGCACTGCCGTTTAGGTCATATTGGTGTAAAGCGCATGAAGAAACTCCATGCTGATGGGTTTTTGGAATCACTTGATTATGAATCACCTGATGCTTGCGAACCATGCCTCATGGGCAAGATGACTAAGACTCCATTCTCCGGAACAATGGAGCGAGCAACTGACTTATTGGAAATAATACATACTGATGCATGCGATCCGATGAGTGTTGAGGCTCACGGCGGTTATCGTTATTTTCTGACCTTCACAGATGATTTGAGCAGATATGGGTATATCTACTTGATGAAACATAAGTCTGAAACATTTGAAAAGTTCAAAGAATTTCAGAGTGAAGTGGAAAATCATCGTGACAAGAAAATAAAGTTTCTACGATCTGATCGCGGAGACAAATATTTGAGTTACGAGTTTGGTCTTCATTTGAAACAATGTGGAATAGTTTCACAACTCACGCCATCTGGAACACCACAGCGTAATGGTGTGTCCGAACGTCATAACCGTACTTTATTGGATATAGTGCAATCTATGATGTTTCTTACCGATTTACCACTATAGTTTTGGGGTTATGCATTAGAGACAGCTGCATTCACGTAAAAAAGGGCACCATCTAAAACCGTTGACATGACACCGTATGAACTGTGGTTTGGCAAGAAACCAAAGTTGTCGTTTCTTAAAGTTTGGGGTTGCGATGCTTATAAGAAAAAAAATTACATTGAATTGACGTGACAACACGCTGCGCGTGAGGTGACACAAGAATCCCGGCGGCGTGTTCGGGTATTCTGGACTTCAAATTTGGAGTACCACTTATCTGTCGAAATCTTTCATCATTCACTTAAAACAGTCGATTGATCATACATTGAGTACCATATAACTGGAATTAACCCATGCAAGTGGAAGAAGGATTGGCCGGTGCTGCCGGCTGGCGTCAAGTTCGATCCCACGGATCAGGAGCTGATCGAGCACCTTGAGGCCAAAGTGAGTGCTGACAGCGCGAGATCTCACCCTCTCATCGATTTGTTCATACCAACCATCGACAGCGAGCACGGCATATGCTACACCCATCCTGAGAAACTGAAGGAAATATGACCTAGAGGCAATAATAAAGTTATTATTTATTTCCTTATATCATGATAAATGTTTATTATTCATGCTAGAATAGTATTAACCAGAAACATAATACTTGTGTGAATACATAGACAAACAGAGTGTCACTAGTATGCCTCTACTTGACTAGCTCGTTGATCAAAGATGGTTATGTTTCCTAGCCATTGACATGAGTTGTCATTTGATTAATGGGATCACATCATTATGAGAATGATGTGATTGACTTGACCCATTCCGTTAGCTTAGCACACGATCGTTTAGTATTCTGCTATTGCTTTCTTCATGACTTATACATGTTCCTATGACTATGAGATTATGCAACTCCCGTTTACCGGAGGAACACTTTGTGTGCTACCAAATGTCACAACGTAACTGGGTGATTATAAAGGTGCTCTACAGGTGTCTCCGAAGGTACTTGTTGGGTTGGCGTATTTCGAGATTAGGATTTGTCACTCCGATTGTTGGAGAGGTATCTCTAGGCCCACTCGGTAATGCACATCACTATAAGCCTTGCAAGCATTGCAACTAATGAGTTAGTTGCGGGATGATGTATTACAGAATGAGTAAAGAGACTTGCCGGTAACGAGATTGAACTAGGTATTGAGATATCGACGATCGAATCTCGGGCAAGTAACATACCGATGACAAAGGGAACAACGTATGTTGTTATGCAGTCTGACCGATAAAGATCTTCGTAGAATATGTGGGAGCCAATATGAGCATCCAGGTTCCGCTATTGGTTATTGACCGGAGACGTGTCTCGGTCATGTCTACATTGTTCTCGAACCCGTAGGGTCCGCACGCTTAAAGTTTCGATGACGGTTATATTATGAGTTTAGATGTTTTGATGTACCGAAGGTAGTTCAGAGTCCCCTTTCCTTGACTCCTACTCCTACTACTTGGAAGGGGGGAATCCTACTCCCGGTGGGAGTAGGACTGCCCCTTGGCGCGCCTCTCCCTGGCCGGCCGCCTCCTCCCCTTGCTCCTTTATATACGGGGCAGGCGGGCACCCCATAGACACAACAATTGATCTGTTGATCTTTTAGCTATATGCGGTGCCCCCCTCCACCATAGTTCACCTCGATAATACTGTAGCGGTGTTTAGGCGAAGCCCTGCTTCGGTAGTACATCATCATCGTCACCACGCCGTCGTGCTGACAAAACTCTCCCTCAACACTCGGCTGGATCGGAGTTCGAGGGACGTCATCGGGCTGAACGTGTGCTGAACTCGGAGGTGCCGTGCGTTCGGTACTTGATCGGTCAGATCGTGAAGACGTACGACTACATCAACCGCGTTGTGCTAACGCTTCCGCTTTCGGTCTACGAGGGTACGTGGACAACACTCTCCCCTCTCGTTGCTATGCATCAACATGATCTTGCGTGTGCGTATGAATTCTTTTGAAATTACTACGTTCCCCAACAGAAACTTCCAGGTAAGACACCGATCGGCCGTCCACTTGCACAAACATATTCCTTTGTTTATAGATCTATTTTTCTTTTTAGACGCAGACCTGGTGAAGCAATTACAATTTGACAGATAATAAAAAGTGAAACAAGTGACTGGAACATGCCAAAGATGTTATGAAAATGCTAACTACGTACACTGAAACCTGTATTCGACAATACTGCAGGTATCACACTGAGTGGCCTAAGCAAACATTTCTTCCAGCACAATTCCAGGGCATTCAAAAGGGGCACGTGGACGCGTCGCAAGATACAGTTGGAGTGCGGCATGCACGCGATGTGGCACAACACCGGCAATACCCTTCCGGTGATGGTCAATGGCCGGCAGACGGGCAGCAAAAAGGTTCTGGTGCTGCACACCAACAAGAACTTTGACCAGCAGAGGACCAACTGAGTGATGCACCAGTACCACCTCGGGGACCTGGAGCAAGAGAAGGAGCGGGAGCTGGTCCTCTACAAGATTTTCTAACAGACGAACACAAGGGCCAGGAGTAAAAAGATTATAAGTTAGTTTGGTATTGGTACTTGTACTACCTTGTCGTCCGCAAGTTGGTATTGTTGTTAACGATCTTTTGGTATGAACTTGGCATTTGCATCCAACCATCATGCCGAGGGTCGATGTGGATATAAAGCTGAATCATTTGTTTCAAAACGAATTTTTAGGCACCTGATTTTTATTTGATGGGTAGCATAAGCACCTGCCGTTCGAATTCCCAGTTCTCCAAATTTTTCGAAACAAGTGCATGCTCTTATTATCACGATGAAAAAACAATATCCCTGCTGCATCCCAGTTATCAGTCTGTACTTGCAGAATTCTCTCGTTTATTGAGCACGTATATTGTTTTTTCAGGTCGAGCAAGTTTCAACTGGGCTGTAGACTGCCGAGGCTTGGTTTTGTTTTTAACAGGCCTAGCCCATGACGACAACGGGGCACAAAGATCCAGCAGGTATCTACTGGCCTCTGGCCCGCCAGTGTTAGTTATATTTTGTCTTACAACATCCGCAGGCGCTGTTTCTTACTGAATCAAACACACAGCCCAGTTCTATTTTCCTCTTGAAACACATGTCCTACATCCGTTTTCTAATTTCTACCTATAGTTTTACTAGTTCATATACACGTATCATTATATTGAAAATACATAAAATTCACTTTTCATATTTACATCCTTATTTTTGTTGTTGTTTTCCCTCCCAACGCTGATTTTTTTACCACTGGTTTTCCTTTAAACCAACTCAATTGCCCCACGTCTTATTTGCTTAAAAAAACAAAATGATTTTTTTGGCAAATCAATAAGTTCTTAAAAAAATGTTTATCATTTCGGGATTACAAAAGTTCAGACTCCACCGAAATATGCAAAATAAGGTTGAACTTTTTTATCGTGGTCCTGGGCAGAAAATGGGCTGTAATAAATTACTTAAGAATTAGCAAATGGGCTGCAGATTATTAAAAAATAGCAAATGGGCTCTATGTTGTCTGCCACAGATTTGGAGGCTGACTTGTGGGCCTACTAAGTTCATGCGTACACAAGGTTTATCAAAAAAGAAACTTAGTCAACAATCGACTCTACCAGTGTCAGACCGTTAGATGTCAATCTAACGACAATCGTGCTTCTTCAGTCTCTGATGTTCTTGCCCCAGCCACCCAAACCAGCGCTGTCGGAACCACCTGCTCCCGCCTCTCGTGGCCGGCTGTGCTGCCGGGCAGGCCTCACAGCCCCATCATATACTCGCATCCCTGGCCTGTCTATCCCTCTACTCACCCACACCTCCTGTTATTTTCCGGCGACGGCAGCCGAACCAGTCAACGCTCGTACTCTCCACCGCGTGGGCAGCCACTGCCGTGTCTTCCCCAGCTCTGTGTCGTTCCCTTCATAGGCCTCGCCGTAGTCCACCGCCCTAGTGCTCTCGGCGCGGCGTGGTCAACGTGGTTAACGAACGACATCCATCGGAAGTGGACTGTACGTGGAGAGGCTGACAGCTGGGTCCACGGCCGCACACAAGGAAATGCCTCCTTATTACGCGCAAAATAAGGATTCCTCCACCTGACATCTGGGACCTGCTGACAGGTCGGACCTACCAACTATATTTTCGCACGCAAGGAAGTGCCTCCTTATTGCGCACAAAAAAATGAATACCCCCTGCCAGCTGGGACCCACCATAGTGGGAGGCTGACTTGTGGGCCTACTAAGTTGACGGGGACAGAGGGCTTTGTCAACTTAGTCAATATGAACGATTCTAGCTCCAGTGACCGTACGATGTCCATCCAACGGCCTTAGTGCTTCTTCAACCTCTGGTCTTCTTGCTCCAGCCGCCCAAAGCAGCGCCGGTCGTGCCGCCTGCTCCTGCCTCCCGTGGCCGGCTGTGCTGCCGCGGAGGCCTCACCGCCCCCATACTTCTCCCACCGCTGGCCAGGCCATCCCTCCACTCACCCACACCCCCTGTTATTCTGCGGCGACAGCAGCCTCACACCGCAGCCGAACCAGTGAACCCTCGTACTCCTCTCCGCATGGGCATCCACTGCCGCGTCTTCCCCGGCTCCGCGTCGTCCCCTTACTAGGCCTCGCCGTCGTCCACCGCCTTGGTGCTCTCGGCGCGGCGTGGTCAATGTGGTCAACGACCGACCTCCATCGGAAGAGTACTATACGTGGAGAGGCTGACAGCTGGGTCCACGGCCACAGCCCAGTTTTTTTGTGATTTGCCAAGTAAGTCGCTTTGCCAGGCCTGTTGGGCTGCAAATCTTTCAAGACGAGGAGAGCTTCATTCAGCTGGCCGAGAAAATGGCCTATCAGTAATGAGAAATGGGCTGTACATTTTTAAAACACATCAAACCGGCAATTAGTTTCAATTTTTTTTTTCATTTCGAGATTTTAAATTGCATTGATATTTATGCATGGACAATTTGTTCGATTTTATATTGATATACATTTATTTTTAAAATCAGTTTGAATGTGACTCGAAATTTCTGGATTAAAAACAGTTCGGACCGCACCGAAATATGCAAAATTTCGTATAATTTTTTAATCGTGGCCACAATATGGGCTGTAATGCTAACACAAAGAATATGGGCTCCAGAAAAAACCTTAAGAATTAGCAATTGTGCTATAAATTATTAGAAATAATGGCAGATGAGCTGTATGATGTTTTCCACAGATTTGTGGCTTTCCTAAAAAAAGGTTGACGCACAAGCAGTGACTGTTGGATGTCCATCCAACGGCCGTCGTGCTTCTTCAATCTCTGCTGTTCCTGCTCCAGCCGCTCAAACAAGCGCTGGCGGGACCGCGTGCTCCCTCCTCCCCGCGGCCGACTGTGCTGCCGCGCAGGCCTCACCGCCCCACCGTACTCCCATCGCTGGCCTAGCCATCCCTCTACTCACCCACACCTGCTGTTATTCTCCGGCAACGGGAGACGAACCAGTAAACCCTCGTACAGTCGTACTCCCCTCCGCGTGGGAAACAACTGCCGAGTCTTCCCTGCCTCCGTGTCGTTCCCTTCCTAGGCCTCGCCGTCGCCCACCGCCCTGGTGCTCTCGGCGCGGCCTGGTCAACATGGTCAACGACCGACATGCATCTGAAGTGGACTGTACGTGGAGAGGCTGACAGCTGGGTCCACGGCCGCACGCAAGGAAATGCCTCCTTATTATGCACAAAATAATGATTCCTCCACCTGACATCTGGGACCCACCGAAAGGGCCTCTTTATTTCGCGAAAAAATGTTACCTCCGCTGACAGCTTGGACCCACCAGCTATATCTTCGCACGCAAGGAAGTTCCTCCTTATTATGCACAAAAAAATGAATACTCCCCTGCTAGCTGGGACCCAGTATAGTGGCAGGCTGACTTGTGGGCCTACTAAGTTGATGGGGACGCAGGGCTTTGTCAACTTAGTCAATATGCATGATTCTAGCTCCAGTGGCCGTACGATGTCCATCCAACGGCCGTAGTGCTTCTTCAACCTCTGGTCTTCTTGCTCCAGCGGCCCAAACCAGCGTCGGTCGTGCATCATGCTCCTGCCTCCCGTGGCCGACTGCAATGTGGGGGAGGCCTCACCGTCCCCTACTACTCCCACCGTTGGCCAGGCCATCCCTCTACTCACCCACACCCCCTGTTATTCTGCGGCGACGACAGCCTCACACCGCAGCGAACCAGTGAACCCTCATACTCCTCTACACGTGGGCATCCACTGCCGCGTCTTCCCCGGCTCCGCGTCATCCCCTTCCTAGGCCTCACCGTCGTCCACCCCCCTGGTGCTCTCGGTGCGCCATGGTCAAGGAACGGCTTCCATTAGACGTGGAATGTACATGGAGAGGCTGATGTCTGGGTCCACGGCCGCAGCAAGGAAGTGCGTCCTTATTACGCGCAAAATGATTATTCCTCCACCTAACAGTGGGGACCCACCGGACGGGCCACCGTATTTCATGAAAAAACGTTTCCCCTGACTTCTGGGACCCACCAGCTACATCTTCACACGCAAGGATGTGCGTCCTGGAAAAAAACGATTCGCCCCCTGACTGCTGGGACCCACCAGCTACATCTTCGCAAGCAAGGAAGTGCCTGACAGTCGGGACCCACCTGGTCGAAGTGTACGCAGCGTTGTCATTCTGGTCGCGAATGTGTACGTACATACTGGTCGATGTAGAGGCGCGCACGTGTCGTAGTAGAGGCGCGCACGTAGCATGTACACGTACGTACAACGGCAAGTGTGCAAGAAAGAAAATACGGCCACGTACGTACATACGGGCAGGGTCTCGAACGCCTACTCGCGCGTACGTATGGCCAGAGCTAGTGTACATGGCTGGGTCGGAACGGAGAAACTGCGTCGTCGTCGTGTTCATGGGGAGCCAACCGGCTGGGTCGGAACGGAATGCGTCGTTGTGTTCATCGGGAGGGCTTAGAAGGAACAGCCGATGGAAACGAGGCCTGGCGTACCGCAGAACGGAGGAAACAGCCTTGTGTTTGACTGGCCACGGTCGAAACGGGATCCTGTTCATCGGGAGGGGTCTGGCGTACCGCAAAACGGAGGAAACGGACCTCCTACAGTCGAAACAGGGGTCCTGTTGATCGGGAGGGGTGTGGCGTACTGCAAAACGGGACTCCACGGGATACTGTTCATCTCCACCGTCGACCCCCTCCAGCCTCCACGGGCTACTGTTCATCCATCGTCGAGCTCCTCCAGCCTCCACCTGCGACTGTTCATCCATGGGCTCCTGTTCATCCAGCCTCCACCGCGCGCTACTCCACTGGCTACTGTTCAACCAGCCCTCTCCACGGGCTCCTGTTCAACCACCCCTCCATGGGCTACGGTTCATCTAGCCCTCCACCATCTACTGTTCATCCAGCCCTCCACGGCGTGGTCCTGTTCATCCAGCCCTCCACGGGGTCCTGTTCATCTAGCCCCAGCTGGCTCGATCGATCAGGGTCCTGTTCATCTAGCCCCAGCTGGCTCGATCGATCAGGGTCCTGTTCATCCAGAGGCAACACCACGGGGTCCTATTCATCCACCCCTACCGGGAACTGTTCATCCAAACCCCCCCAGCAACGCTCACTGTTCATCCAGAGGCAGCATCGATCGGCTTTAGTTAGCAGCAGTAGCGAAGGAATCGCTCGATCGGGTTCAGTTAACAGCCATCGATCGATCGCTCGGCTTCAGAAACGCGTAGCCTCGAGTGCAATCGCTCGGGTTCAGTTAGAGCCCAACGCCACGCTCGGGTTCATTTAGAGCCCAACGCCTCGCACCCACGCACGTGCGTGTACGACAGAAACGCGCATCGCTCGGCCCCAACCACCCACCGTAACTGGGAACACCCCGATATTTTCCTCGCCCTCGCTTCTACCACGGTTTTTTTCCATCATGGACGGCCCAAAGAATGTCATGCAGCTGCGTCTCCGGCCCGCCCAGGACGAAAAGCCCATTTTCTGTCATGATTTTTTGTCATAGAAGTAGGACCCCACCACATCTATGATGATACCGGGTTTTGTCACAATTATCGTCATAGAAGTGTCATAAGTATGACAGAAAAAAAAATCGTTCGACCCAAAATGTCACGGATGTGTCTTTTTTTGTAGTGATTTGCACGCCGGACTCATCGTCATTGAAGCCTGGTTCAGGGGCTACTGAGGGAGTCTTGGATTAAGGGGTCCTCGGGCGTCCGAACTGTATGACATGGGCCGGACTGATGAGCTATGAAGATACGAGACCGAAGACTCTCTCCCGTGTCCGGATCGGACTCTCCTTGGCGTGGAAGGCAAGCTTGGCGTCTGGATATGAAGATTCCTTTCTCTATAACCGACTTTGTACAACCCTAGTCCCCTCCGGAGTCTATATAAACCAGAGGGCTTAGTCTGTAGAGCCAATCACAATCATAATCATACAGGCTAGACTTGTAGGGTTTTAGCCATTACGATCTTGAGGTAGATCAACTCTTGTAATACTCATATTCATCAAGATCAATCAAGCTGGAAGTAGGGTATTACCTCCATAGAGAGGGCCCGAACCTGGGTAAACATTGTGTGCCCTGTCTCCTGTTACCATAAACCTTAAACGCACAGTTCGGGACCCCCTACCCGAGATCCGCCGGTTTTGACACCGACATTGGTGCTTTCATTGAGAGTTCCGCTGTGTCGTCTCCAAAAGGTTAGATGGCCCCATCAATCATCTACGACAATGCTGTCAAGGGGGAAGTCTTCCTCCCTGGACAGATCTTCGTATTCGGCGGCTACACGAGCTCGCGCAGGTCCGCGGAGACTTCGCTGATGCCCGCGGCTTCCAGCTCTGCAATAGTGCTTGGCGACCAGCCCGTCAATGCTAACGGGATGGTCGCTAGCGCGGGCGTGTGGATGGGAGCTGGGATGGGAGCGGGGGCAGCAACCGCCGCGGCCAGCTTGTTCTGGGCCATGTCAATGAGGCCCCATTCCTCCTTATTTTCTATCTCCTCAGGCTCGGAGTCGACTTCACCAAACTTGAAGACTAGTGGCAGATGATCATTCTACTCCATGATGGTGGAGGTCTGCGGAGGGGAGGGGAATGGGAGGTGAATAGTAAGGGCGCCCATATTAAATAGTGGCTCGAGCGCCAATAATGGAGAGGAAGGCGAGGGCCATGGAAGTCAAAGGGCTCGCTTCCCAGTGAGCCAGCGCAGCGTAAAGCTCGCATGCTTCCCGGTGAGCCTGCGCATTGGAGGACAGCTTGCACGCCTCTCGGTCAGCCTGCGCACCGGACTGCGCTCGCACGCCTCCCATTCAGTCAAGGTCAAGCAACTGTCCGCACGGCACCTCCTACAGCCATTAAATTCAAGACACGTGGCGTCACGTGAATGGTTAACAGAACACACATGTTTTGAATTATACAAACGTTTGAGACATTAAGTGGCAGCTATTTTTTCAAAATGCCTTTGTTGGCTGTCATTATTCGAGTGCGCCTTCTCTCAAAATGGACATGAAAAATACCACATCATGTCGGGCGCCATTCCATGATAGCATGCCAAGTTTCATGAATTTCAGACGGGTTTTGGATTTACTAGAATTTAAAAACCAGGCATCTCAATGTTTTGTCGGCAATCAACGGTGCCCTGGTGTTTGAAATTCATTCCTATTTATTGCATGGGACCTAAGCATGCACCCAAGGACATAGATTTGATTTTTCAACCAATTTATATGCACTGGAGCATGTGCATGTAGTTCAATTTGAATTATGCACATAAATGCATTGAAAACTCAGTTAATGCATAAAAATGTCCAAAAGAACTCCGAAAAATCACAAAAATTGACACAACACTCCTGTTGTTCTATGTTGACACGAGAAAATTTTTGGAAGCAATAAGAGGCAGTGGATATCGTTTCGTCCCCAAAGGTGGGACGTTCCCTACCAAAACCATGATGCTTGTTGTGAGAAGCTCTGGTTTGTGAGAAGTATATACCCAAACCAGCCCCAAACGGGACAAAAATTTTACCACGACATGTTGATGCCGCTCCATGAAAGCATGCCAAGTTTCATGAATTTCAGACGAGTTTTGGATTTACTAGAATTTAAAAACGAGGCATCTCAATGTTTTCTCGGCAATCAATGGCGCCCTGGTGTTTGAAATTCATTCCCATTTCTTGCATGGGACCTAAGCATGCACCCAAGGACACAGATTTGATTTTTCAACCAATTTATATGCACTTGAGCATGTGCATGTAGTTCAAATTTGAATTATGCACATAAATGCATTGAAAACTCAGTTAATGCATAAAAATGTCCAAACGAACCCCGAAAAGTCCCAAAAATTGACACAACACTCCAGTTGTTCTATGTTGACATGAGAAATTTTTTCAAAGCAATTAGAGGCAATGGATATCGTTTCGTCCCCAAAGGCGGGACGTTCCCTACCGAAACCATCATGCTTGCTGTGAGAAGCTCTGGTTTGTGAGAAGCATATACCCGAACCTGGCCCAAATGGGACAAAAAATTTAACACGGCATGTTGATGCCGCTCCATGATAGCATGCCAAGTTTCATGAATTTCAGACGAGTTTTGGATTTACTAGAATTTAAAAACCAGGCATCTCAATGTTTTGTCGGCAATCAACAGTGCCCTGGTGTTTGAATCTCATCCCCATCTCTTGCATGGGACCTAGAAATTCACCCAAGGACACATATTAGATTTATCAACTAACCTTAGAGCATTGGAGCATGTGCTTGTACTTCAAATTTGAATTATTCACATAAAATGCCTAGAAAACCCAGTTAATGCATAAAAATGGTCAAACGAACTCCGAAAAATCACAAAAATTGACACAACACTCCTGTTGTTCTATGTTGACACTAGAAAATATTTGAAAGCAATAAGAGGCAATGGATATCGTTTCGTCCCCAAAGGTGAGACGTTCCCTATCGAAACCATCATGCTTGTTGTGAGAAGCTCTGGTTTGTGAGAAGCTTATACCCGAACCTGCCCCAAACGGGACAATTTTTTTACCATGGCATGTTGATGCCGCTCCATGATAGCATGCCAAGTTTCATGAATTTCAGACGAGTTTTGGATTTACTAGAATTAAAAAACTAGGCATCTCAATGTTTTGCCGGCAATCAACGGTGCCCTGGTGTTTGAATTTCATTCCCATCTCTTGCATGGGACCAAGAAATTCACCCAAGGACACACATGTGATTTTACAACCAACTTTAGTGCATTGGAGCATGTGCTTGTAGTTCAAATTTGAATTATGCAATAAAATGCCTAGAAAACACAGTTAATGTATAAAAGGCCAAATGAACCCCGAAAAATTCCAAGATTGAACACAACACTCCTGTTGTTCTATGTTGACACTAGAAAATTTTAATAAGGAATAAGAGGCAAAAGATATTGTCCCGTCACCAAAGGTGGGACCTTTCCCAATCGAAACCATCATCCTTGTTGTGAGAAGCTCTGGTTTGTGAGAATCTTATACCCGAACCTGCCCCAAATGGGACAAAATTTTCACCACGGCATGTTGATGCCGCTCCAGGATAGCATGCCAAGTTTCATGAATTTCAGAAGAGTTTTGGATTTACTAGAATTTAAAAACCAGACATCTCAACGTTTTGCTGGCAATCAACAGTGCCATGGTGTTTGAATTTCATTCCCATCTCTTGCATGGGACCTAGAAATTCACCCAAGGACACACATGTGATTTTTCAACCAACTTTGGTACATTGGAGCATGTGCTTGTAGTTCAAATTTGAACTATGCACATAAAATGCCTTGAAAACCCAATTAATGTATAAAAAAGGCCAAACGAACCCCGGAAAATTCCAAGATTGAACACAACACTCCTGTTGTTCTATGTTGACACTAGAAATTTTTTGAAAGCAATAAGAGGCAACGGAGATCGTCTTGTCCCCAAAGGTGGTACGTTCCCTATCGAAACCATCATGCTTGTTGTGAGAAGCTCTGATTTGTGAGAAGCTTATACCCAAACCTGCCCCAAATGGGACAAAATTTTCACCACGGCATGTTGATGCCGCTCCATGATAGCATGCCAAGTTTCATGAATTTCAGACGAGTTTTGGATTTACAAGAATTTAAAAACCAGGCATCTCAACGTTTTGCCGGCAATCAACAGTGCCCTGGTGTTTGAAATTCATTCCCATCTCTTACATGGGACCTAGAAATTCACCCAAGGACACACATGTGATTTTGCAACCAACTTTGGTGCATTGGAGCATGTGCTTGTAGTTCAAATTTGAATTATGCACATAAAATGCCTAGAAAACCCAGTTAATGTATAAAAAGGCCAAACGAACCCCGAAAAATTCCAAGATTGAACACAACACTCCTGTTGTTCTATGTTGACACTAGAAATTTTTTGAAAGCAATAAGAGGCAACGGATATCGTCTCGTCCCCAAAGGTGGTACGTTCCCTATCAAAACCATCATGCTTGTTGTGAGAAGCTCTAGTTTGTGAAAACTTATACCCAAACATGCCCCAAATGGGACAAAATTTTCACCACGGCATGTTGATACCGCTCCTTGATAGCATGCCAAGTTTCATGAATTTCAGACGAGTTTTGGATTTACTAGAATTTAAAAACAAGGCATCTCAATGTTTTGCCGGCAATCAACAGTGCCCTGGTGTTTGAAATTCATTCGCATCTCTTGCATGGGACCTATAAATTCACCCAAGGACACACATGTGATTTTTCAACTAACTTTAGTGCATTGGAGCTTGTGCTTGTAGTTCAAATTTGAAGTATGCACTTAAAATGCCTAGAAAATCCAGTTAATGTATAAAAAAGGCCAAACGAACCCCAAAAAATTCATTCCCATTTCTTCCATGGGACCTTAGAATGCACTGAAGGACACATATTTGTTTTTTCAACCAATTTGTATGCACCGGAGCATGTGCATGTAGTTTAATTTTGAATTGTGCGCCTGAAATGGCTAGAAAACCAGTTTAATGTATGAAATGTCCAAACAAACCCTGAATAATTCCAATTCTTTTACGATACACATACAATTGCATGTTCACTGCAGATAAAAGGTCTAGCAATTCAAACACCATCCATTGCTGCTGTGACCCCATTTTGTAATTCAAATCAAGTAGATCCCACACAGTTTATTCTCACCAACCGTGTGAGATGTAGTACAAAATATCTTGGAGCACCGTCCGTGTACAGTACGCCTATGGCTTACGCGAGAAGGTGCGTCGGCTACAGTCCACAGCCGGCGTGTCAAGCACACTAGCTCGCTCCCCCAAACTCCCGCCTCTGCATCCCTCTCTGCTTCAGTCCCTTGATTCAAATTTTCAATAGCCCCGGCATTTTACTCCCGCCTCTGCATCCCTCGCAATCTCAAAAATATCTTCTCGCCCTTGATCCAAATTTTCAGTAGCCCCGCATTGTTACTCCCGCCTAGTAAAATTTTCAGTTGCCGCAGTATTTTCTCAAACACAACCTCCGCTCACACAGACACACACAACCCTCGAAACCATTGGTAGGCCGCCGCCATCGCCGGCACCTCCATCCTCAACCTCTGCCTGTGTGTCGGGGAGCTCGAGTAGCCAATGGCCAAAACGAGGTTTATCGCGGCCTTTTCGCCCGACGCTGGCGAGGTGGCCGCCGAGGTGTCCCCGTCGTCCTTCGTGGGCCCGATCCGCCGTTGCCGGTCCCCCGATCCGCCCGCCGCTGCGCCCCTACGCCAGTTCGAGGACTTCTCCATCCTCCCCCGGACCCGGCAGCCGACGAAGTCCTACCTCGGGGTCTGGCAGCGGCGGTGGGGGACGTGGGTCGCCGAGATTACAGATCGAGAGACCCACACCCGCCGGTGGCTCGGTAGCTTCCACACGGCCGAGCTCGCGTCCATGGAGTACGACCGCTGGCAGGTCCGTTACCACGGCGTGGCGGCTAGGCTGAATTTCCCCTTCGGCACACGTCCGATCCACCTCGTTCCGCCGGAGCCAGGGGTGGTGAGCTCAGCTATGGCGCGGGAGGACCGCGAGGCGTGGGAGCGTCTCGAGGCCGAGGCTGCCGATGAGGCCTACATGCAAGAGCTCCGCCGGCAGCACCCGGAGCTCGTGGAGGCGGAGCTGGCGATCTTTGCCGGCGCGGAGGGCGGCGAGGTTATCGCGCTCTCCTCCGATGACGAGGTCGAAGGCGGCGAGGACGGCGGTGCGGAGGGCGGCGAAGTTATCGCGCTCTCCACTGATGATGAGGTTGAAGGCGGCGGCGACGGTGGCGCAGAGGGCGTCGAGGTGGGCCCCCAGGACGAGGAGATCGACGTCGACGAGTGGAGGAGTGCCTTCCCCAAAGACGGTACTTGCCCGGACCCGGCTCGCGGCACACCGTACATGACGAGGAAGGATTGGCTCGACCTCTACTTCGACAGAAAGTAGTTTAGCTTAGTTTAAATTTATGTTTTATGTTCGGTTATGCAAAACTATGTATGTTTATGTTTGAATGCATGCTAGTTTCGGTTGAACCTGCTTTGAACTTGATCAAATTGAAGTTTACAACCTTAAGTTTAGGGGATCGACTAGAAAAGGCCAAAAATTTCTGGAGTATATATATATATATCCACTAAGGGATTTAGTCCTTTAACTTTTTAAGGATCGCCCAGAGATGTCCTTATGACTTGTTTATTTCAGTTCTTCACAATGTGATGCTCTATATGTGCAACTATTTGCTGTGCAGTTCAATTTCATCAATAACAGTTTCAACAATACCACTATGAATTACGATATTTGGTTGCTGTTAAGGATATTGCAGTTAACATGCCTTTTCGTTTTTCAATTGTTGTTTAGCAACATGCATTGTACTGAATGACTAAATATGCAATCCCAGGTTACATAGCAACAAGCAAGAGTGTTACCTTAATGTTCTGATGATGTCTAGATATACATGTAATGAAATCTTATATAATGGGATGGATGGAATGTTGTAATACATCATTTTTCAATTGTTGTTTAGCTTCTAATATTAACTTGGTGCTTTTAGGTACATATATCATTGCCAAAGATCCACACTTCGACCCTTTCTGCGCATGGGGCAATGAGATATTCATGAACCAGCATCAAGTGAGGAAACTGATAAAGATTGTTACTAAAATGGGTAAAAATATGTCAATTGAACTATTTGTATACACTTTATGCAATACAACAGTGAACTGCAGGATGGTAAGTAAGAACCCAGTAGCCTTCTTTTTACTGCCCGTAATGAGTTGTGTTAGATGACAATATCTGAATCTTTTTTCTTTTGAAGTGGATCATGAAGAAGTTTACTCAAGATTACCTCTCAAACTACATGATTGGTGGCCGGCCATCACAAGGGGTTGGACTAGAGTCCTGCATGCCTTCTGCATCCAAGAGAGAACAATAGGGCTATTCCGCTTCACCTTGTTCAGCAACTGGAATGGCTGTCGCCTCTTGCTTTACCATCTGTAATAGTACAAGTATAGAACCCTGGTACATCATTCTTTATTTGGTGCTTCTGTAATTCTTAAACATATGTACCTGTCAATCGAATAATTCATTGGTTGTTTGAATCTGATGGATATGAATAATGCTATAGCCTACTTTCAAGTTTAAATTAGGTACAATTTTAAATAACAGCAATTAAATTAGGGCGAAATTACGTTGTGCAGGTCATTACGGCACACACGGTTGGTAAAACACAAACATTTGCGATATACACCATAATCCGAGACGGTTCACTGAGAGGAAACATGTGCAAGCATGCACACAGTTGCCGTCCGCAAAGCGTGTGTGATGTCAGACACTATCACATATGGTGCGGGAAAACTAAATGTGTGTGATTGTCCACCTATCGTACACGGTTTATAATCATGAACTGTTTGTGATGTGCCAGGCATCGTAAATCTCCCGTGCCTGGAATCTGCCTAGAATCTGCGTGGAAAGCTCTTGTGCCTAGAATCTGCCTGGTTTTAGGCAGAACCACAAAACTCCGACTGTGATGGCAATGCGAGCACAAACGAGTAGCAAGGATGAAGCATTTGGGATATTCGAGATATTGGAAACGGTTATATAGGGACAACTGTATGCATCAAGGCTCCCTATCCCCGACGGTTTCCGGGTCATGTGGGAAGGACCCTCCTATCGCCCACACTCACTTGGCAACGGTTCCAAATGCCGTCGCGGAAAGGGGTAAAAAACCGTTTGTTTAGGACCGACGCGCACCAGTGCCTTGAACGATGTCAGGACCGGTTTTCGGGGTATTAATTTCCCAAAAAATTGGCCTTTGTGCTCACCAACCTCAGGATTACTGTTAGCTGATGAGGCACCAACTTGATACAAGAATTCCAAGCAAAGTACAAAATATGTAGTACAAGACCATTGTGGCCAATGAGTACAACACTTGGTTTCTAGAGGTTGATGGCGGAAGCGGTTTATGGTTCATCTGCGTCTATGGGACTCCATTTCCCACAAGAACAGCTAACCAGGATAAATTCTATCTTCGCGAGGCTGCTATCGTCATTACGTAGATTCCGGGGCTGCCATCACAACACTCCTCTCCAAGCAAGGAATCTGGCCAAGACAATAGCCAGGGACAAGCCAGTGAGTACGTTTGAATGTACTCGCAAACATTAAGAGCACGGGTATAATTTAATAAGGGATAATCATGCTCCGAAATATTCTATGATCATAACGCCTGTCAGGAAATATACGAAATCCAAGATGCACGCATGCGGGTAAACTATGAATATGCAATACGGGAGTAGAAATAAATTGCACTGATCGAGTGTCTGAGATGACTCCTCGAAAAGGTGCAAATAAATTAACAATGCCGCAGTCGGGTGTCTGAGCGACACCACATAAAGGCCTTATAATATAAATAAAATAGCAAGCATGCCGCAGTCGGGCGTCTATGCGACACCACATAAAGGGCTTATAAATAAAAGTAAATAACAAGCATGCCACAGTCGGGCGTCTATGCGACACCACAAAAAGGGCTTATAAATAAAAGTAAATAACAAGCATGCCACAGTCGGGCGTCTATGCGACACCACATAAAGGGCTTATAAATAAAAGTAAATAACTAGCATGCCACAGTCGGGCGTCTATGCGACACCACATAAAGGGCTTATGAATAAAAGTAAATAACAAGCATGCCACAGTCGGGCGTCTATGCGACACCACATAAAGGGCTTATAAATAAAAGTAAATAACCAGCATGCCACAGTCGGGCGTCTGAGCGACACCACATAAAGGGCTTATAAGTAATAATCGCAGTGAGTATCCAGGAGGTAGAACCGTCCCAGGGATTCTCAATAATTCAAATAATGTAAATGGTTAGTCCACAATAATGATAATCATAATCCTCATATGTCACAGGTCATAATCAATGTTCTAGTCTAGCCGTTTCTCCATCCGAAGACCGTCACTATGCTCTAGTTTAGCCGTTTCTCCATCCGAAAACCGTCACTAGACCCATCTCAGACTGTAGTCCTTACCCATGGACATGGCTATCCGAATAGATATAACCTCTGCAGACGGTGTACTTTTTACCCACGAGTAACGGATTTATTTAGTCCATCGGGACTAATTCCGCCTACGGCCTTTTAATTGAAAACATGCCTGACCTGCTGACACCAGCTTAACTTACCGGTGTCTGGAATCACCCACGACACCTGTCAAGCAAAACTCTAAGTGGGGAAGCTACAACCTCGACGTAGCATGGGATCAAATTTATATCGCGCGCTCTAAGGGGTGCCCCCCTCTCGGTCCCAACCGGAAACACCCATGCCCCCGGACCAGGTGGCATGCCTACCGGATGCATCCGGTATCTTCCACCATGGCCTCTCTGTACGGTGTGTGCTTTGGTAAGGGGTTGACAACTTACTGAACCGTACCCTACCTGCGGCAGGGACAAGTGGTAGCACGAAACAAGTATGGGGAGTTACTGGAGCAAGACTCGATCTACGGCCGACTCAGGAGGTTCCAGTATTTCCCGTATGATTAGCTTAACAGAAATATTGCCATTAACAGATAAACTCACCACTCATCAAGCCTCACCATGCCATACCAGACAAACTCGTCTCGACGAGGAACTAGGGACAAGCTCGTGTCCACCCAAGACCACGAATTTCCCGGCTTCCTTCCGGTATGCATGAGAAGCTCACGAGGATGATCACTATCACCAGCATATCCATAACTAACAGCAAAGCATCTCCAATATGCACTCATGCGTGTGACCTTATCGTTACATAAAAATAACGTATGCTCCAAGTCAAAGTGGTGTTGTAACCATATCAAAAACACCTCACAAAAATATTCTGCCAGAGTTCAGAATGCTTGCCTCCAAGAGTATGCAAGGGGGTGCACTTTTTGAAAGTTTTCTTCTCTCTCCATTTCCTATTTTAAAAAATATTCAAATAACAAATATTTCAAAAACAGTACAAAAAGTTGTCCCAAATATTTTTGAAATAAATCTTATAATAAATTAGATGAAATTTGAGAGAGGTAGGAAAAAGAATCAACTCATTTGGAGTTTTATTTTAAAAGATATAGCCAGTCAAAGTTTGGTCAAAGTTCTGTTTTTAATAAAACCAGAAAAAGAAAACGTTTCGGGGAAGAATACGCTTTCGAGGCAGGGGAGACGTACTTCGGGGGTTTACACGACCACTTAAACACGAGGTGGCGGGGCTGGGTCACTGACAGTGGGTCCAGGGGGCCCACTGGTCAGGTTTGACTAGTCTCTCCTCCCTCGTCTTCCTCTGCCCGAACGGAGGCGGGACTCCAGCGATTGGCGGCTCCTCGTGGGCTCCGGAGGGCAGGGATGGATCCGTGGCTCCAGGGCGTTCCTCCCCGTGGTCGAGGGGGCCGTGGGGGTGAAGGGAGTCGCCGGCGGCGAGCTCCGCGGCGGAGGAGGTTTCGGGCATGATTGGGGGTTTGGGCTGTGGTAGCTCTCGATCGAAGCTAAGAGGATGGGCGACTCCGTGAGGTCGAGGGGAGTGGGATGGTGGTGCTAGATAAGCTGGGGAGGCTTTGCTGGCGACTAGCGGGACCGGAGGGAGGCAGCGGCCAAACCTGCCGGAGGTGGGGAAGATGGCCTCTTCCGGTCAATCCGCGGCTAGGGGAGCACTAGGGGGATGGCCTGGGGTCGCCTGAGGGCTTGGACGAGCTTGGGGTCTCCTTATATAGGCGTTCGAGGTTGGTCCCGCGGCGGCCGTGCATAAGAACGCTGGCGACCGTCGTTCTGTAGCCGCAGGGCGACGTGGCAGCGACGAGCGCGTGCCGACAGGCTCCAGGATAAGCTCGAGCTGCTCCAAGGGGCAGCTAGCGCGCGCGTGTGGCTTGGGCGGCGCCGTCCGTGGCAGGAGCTCACTGCCGATGCCGGTGTGCCGCCAAGGGAGCCCTGACGGCGGCGCTGTAGTGCGCTAGGGGTGGCTTGGAGGGTTCTGGCGAGTGGGCGAGGGCAGGGCGTGGCTCTACAGGCGAGCAAGGGCCAGGGGCGGGATGCGGCGAGGGCGGCAGTGCGACGCGGCGGCTCGGTACGCGCGCGTGCAAAACGTGCGCTCTGGGCGCGCCCAGAGCGCGCACGCCAATTGTTCGGCCAAATGCCAATGCGCTCCACAGGGCTTGGGTGAGGCTGGCAGTTAGCAGACCTAGGCTAGGAGTAGTTAGGATCTTAGTGGACAAGGTTGCTGGGTCAGTGGATCAAGTACACAGTGCAAACTAAAACCCATGTTAAAACTGACTGTGCACACCAAGTGTTCGACAGAATGCTAAGTGCATCTAGGCAACTCTTGGACTGGTCAAAAACTCCAGATCAGGGTCTCCCTGGATGTAGGTGATGATGGCAAGATCATTTGGGCAAAACCAGAAACTTGCTAGTGCAAGTTTTGCAAAACTTCAGTTTTGGACAGAAGGACAAAGGTCTCATGGCATGCACTTAAAATCCTCCAATGGGTCCACTCTCCTGAACTTAAGGGTTTTGTAGGGAGGGCTACAAGCATGAAAAAGTTCATGGGCACTAGAGCAAAATAAAATAGGGTTGCAGTACAAATCACCAAACTGGAGCAGAATGAAGATGAGGTTGATTCACTCAAATATTTCAAAGAACATCACTAGGTTTTAGCATAAAGTTGAATTATATGCATCTACTGACATCTCCAAACACTTGGAAGAATTTTTAAAGGAATATTTAAATAGGTTGTAGTGCAAAAATACCTACTGGACCAGATTTGAAAAGTTGATGTAGAGCTCAAAATATCCAGTAACCAAAAGATATTTTTGCATAAAAGTGATGTGGAAACATCACATGACATCCCCAAATTTTGGTGAAATTTTTAAATGCATTAATCAAATGGTTGCAGTGCAACAGAGACTCCAAATTCATGGAAAATCATTTCTAAAGAATAAAGCTCAGGGAAAAGCAATCTTGCAATTAAATCCACTGATAAAGAATTGTTTCATAGAGAGAGTATACAAGTCCAATAATACTTTTGGAAAGTTTCCACTTGAGGTCAAAACCCACAATATCAAAAGGTAAATCTAGACAATTGGAAAAGTTTAATTTCCTGGCAAAATTTGAAGTAATAAGACAAGGTCAAAATTTTGGGGTGTCACAACACTACCCCCCCTTAAAAAAAATCTCGTCCTCGAGATTTGTTAAAAGCTGTTTTGAACAAACATTGTTTTTACCAAAAAAAAGAAATCAACATTCTACTATGCAATAACAATGTAGGTACAGTGAGAGGGCAATAAGTGGTGTAAAACCACAGTGTGGTATACTGGCGTTGCGCGGAAGAAAATCCATGGTTGGGGAAAAACGAGATATTTCTACGTGGATACGGTAATTTAGAATAAATCCTAAATTACTAAAACACGCTGGTCGTACCCGAGAGCACAGTGCTCTCTCTGGCTGACAGGTGGACCCGGGGCCCACTTACGGCCTCTTCTTCTACCTCTGGCCCTCTCTTCTCTCTCGCGTGCTCTCCCGCGCTTCCTCCACCAGCGACGCCTAGCGCATAGGGCATCTAGGCCGTACTGCGGTAGTGCGGCGTGCTAGCTGCCGGTGCAGCGTGCACTCACCTCGCGGGCCAGTGCACTGTCGGCACTGCTCGCGGACTCGCCTCCGAACACCGGCGATCGAGCGACGAGTGGCGCTGGTGGACCTCGCCCACCGTACACCGATCTCGAGCTATAAAATGATCGCGGTGCTCCTCTCTTCTTCCTCACACCTGGCCTCGCTTCTACTTCTTCTTCCTTCTCCTCCATTGCTGTTAGCAGGAGCTCGAGACGAGGCTCTAATGGCGGAGGCGATGCCGGACTGGTACGTGGTCCTGGTGTGTGGAGGTTTGGCGACGTTGCTGGGGTTCTCCGTGCTCCTGTGCGCGATGATCCGGGATGATCGTCGTGATGCTGCCGCTCGAGTGTTAGCTCTTCGCGGTGGCGGCGATCACGAGGATTAGGTGCGGTTTCGAGTGCTAACTGATGTCGGTGTGCTGGGGCAACCTGCGCCCGATTGATTTTCACAAATCTCTCTTACTGAGACTGTGGTGTCCTCGGGTGTGATCAGTTAGGTGCAAAATGTGAACGAGGATTTGTAATTAGCGCATGAGGTCGAGTGGTTGTGGTTGTGAGTCTGCTGTTATGGTGCTGTGCGCTATGTCGTGAAGATATATACGCTGCAGCAACTCAGGGAAAGAAATCTCATTACAAAATTTATCGTGAGTGGAGAAATTAGTTACATCAAACTTAATAGCAGTAAAACTGCTCACATAATTGAAACCAAATATTTGATCCGTCGCACAAATTTTTGGATACCACGTACAAGTTACAGCACATAAATAAATACTGGGATAATAAACATAGCGGTGACGTCTACAATAAAAAAGGCAAACGGACAGGGTCCTGAGAAAACGTCTCTCGTACTGGGGCACACTCCTCTTCTATCAAGGGAAGCAGGTTGACCAGTCGATGAATGCGCCTCTCCTGGTCAGGCCTCAGTGGTCTGCCAATAGCGATCCAAGGATTTAAATCAGCGAGGCTCTGGAGATAACCCATTACCCGCTGAGTCAAACGCTCCTGAGCGATAACGTACTGGGCAAGGTTGGCCAGTACTAGATCTCTCTCAATTCGTCCATGGGAAAAGATGCTACTTCTCCGGGTGCTGCATGACTCGGAAAATAATAATATCCTCGTTCGCTGGCATAGGGTACCGCGAATCAAAGACGAGCGAGTGCTTCGTACGCAGCAGCTTCTATGGCCATATGCGGAGTCGGCATGGATTTCCCCACGAAGGAAACTTTCGTTGGGTCTCGGTTTGGGTTTGTGGGAGGGATGTGCACCACTGCCCAATATTTCGAGATGGATGGGGTGATCCTCGATTTGAGCAACTCGTACTGGGGTGGATGGATGGCACTCATGGTACTGCAGGTAAAGTCCCACAATAATTTAACAAAACTACCCGGGGTTGCGTCTGGAGTTCTCAGATAAATACTGGTGGTCGGCATGGCAAGGAAAAAAGGCTGTGAGTGTTGCACACAAGGTGAGGGGCACTTGGCAAGGTCACGAGGTGGCCTCTTATATAGCATTGGGGCTGGGTTATCTACCGTGGTGAAGGGTAACTAGCTGCCGGCTCTGCTCTATGGGGTCGGGGTCAATGCCATAGATACTCATATCTCATAAATGTGACGCATTGCTGTGGGTGCCGTCGGGTGTGGTTTTGGTAGCTGCGCCCGGAATTTAAAAGATGCATCTGTACGCTGACGTACTTATGCATGGCTACTACTCCAAAAATAGGGGCGCACAAGTAGACAGCATTTAATAATGGTGATACAGGATCACACAATTACAAAGCGTAGGAACACTAAGGCTCGATACTACTCAAGCGACTTAGTCTACTTCGTTAATATCTAAGCGGGTTGGCCTAGTGGACGCCGAAGCTTCTCCACGGGTTTCACCGTCGGGATTAGCCGGATGAAGTTGAGCAGCTGCAGAGTCGGGGTAGTGGTGATGACCATCGCGTGGGTTGTTGGCCACAATCCCGTTGGAACGTGTTCCCAAAAGGCGACGAAGCGCTTCTGGGGACACCAAAGCATTCTGGTCGATGGCTGGGGCAGACCGCAAGGGCTCGATCGGGTGTCCGAACAGCACGACTGGGTTGTTGGCGTCGAGCTCCACTTCTCCTCTCGCCGGGGCTCGGTGAACCAGTTCTCCACGAGCTGCGATCAGATCAAGAGTGATTTGATCGAACAGTTGCTCTAGTGCGCTTACATAGCGTACCAGATGCAATAGTGCAGGATCTGCCTCGTGATCTCCGTTGGCAACCTGGGGCGGCCTACCATAACCATCACGACTGGGGTAGTAGTAGAACGAGCGACAGTTAACTCTGGGCGACAAGTGCCGGAGTTGAACTATAGCTTCTCGAGCTGCCAGTTGGATGGCTTGTGGCTCAAAGGAAGTTGTCCTTCCAGTGAACCTGTAGGGGCGTTCTGGCGATAGGCCCCTACCATAGATGTGCACAGTGGCCCAGAACTGACGGCTCTCACCGCTCATGAGTCCTTGGTACACAACATATTCTGGGGGCTCTTCTAATGCATAGGCACGGCGGGTGAGGTTTGCGAGCACGGTCACAAAACCTCCAAGGTTGGTTGCTGTGGTCTCATTGTGAACAATGGGGCTAGGCATCGTGGCTTGGTTTGGGAAAGAGGCTGTGTTGTGCTGGGTTGAGGCTAGCGTGCCCATTTTATAGGAAAAGGGGACGGAGTCTCCCTTCGCACGCTTGCGAATGAGACGTGTTAGGTGTCGGTCACTGGCGCGTGATCGACAGACTAGGCTGATAGGTTGGGCACCGACTGCCAAAAGCGTCGGGGTCACTGTGTGGCTATCTTACACGAGAAGCTTGGTCGGTGTTGGGTTAAGGTCTGGTGGGTTGGTTAACCTAGGTTTATTGACCTGGCTAAGATAGGATTAGCCAATGGTCAGCCTGGCTCTGATACCAAGTCTGTCTGGACCGGTTTTCGGGATATTAATTTCCCAAAAAAGGCCTTTGTGCTCACCAGCCCCAGGATTACTGTTAGCTGATGAGGCACCAACTTGATACAAGAATTCCAAGAAAAGTACAAAATATGTAGTACAAGACCATTGTGGCCAATGAGTACAACACTTGGTTTCTAGTGGTTGATGGCGGAAGCGGTTTATGGTTCATCTGCGTTTATGGGACTCCATTTCCGACAAGAACAGCTGACCAGGATAACTCCTATCTTCGTGAGGCTGCTATCGTCATTACGTAGATTCCGGGGCTGCCATCACAACACTCCTCTCCAAGCAAGGAATCTGGCCAAGACAATAGCCAGGGACAAGCTAGTGAGTACGTTTGAATGTACTCGCAAACATTAAGAGCACGGGTATAATTTAATAAGGGATAATCATGCTCCGAAATATTCTATGATCATAACACCTGTCAGGAAATATACGAAATCCAAGATGCACGCATGCGGGTAAACTATGAATATGCAATACGGGAGTAGAAATAAATTGCACTGATCGAGTCTCTGAGATGACTCCTCGAAAAGGTGCAAATAAATTAACAATGCCGCAGTCGGGTGTCTGAGCGACACCACATAAAGGGCTTATAATATAAAGAAAATATCAAGCATGCCGCAGTCGGGCGTCTATGCGACACCACATAAAGGGCTTATAAATAAAAGTAAATAACAAGCATGCCACAGTCGGGCGTCTATGCGACACCACATAAAGGGCTTATAAATAAAAGTAAATAACAAGCATGCCACAGTCGGGCGTCTATGCGACACCACATAAAGGGCTTATGAATAAAAGTAAATAACAAGCATGCCACAGTCGGGCGTCTATGTGACACCACATAAAGGGCTTATAAATAAAAGTAAATAACCAGCATGCCACAGTCGGGCGTCTGAGCGACACCACATAAAGGGCTTATAAGTAATAATCGCAGTGAGTATCCAGGAGGTAGAACCATCCCAGGGATTCTCAATAATTCAAATAATGTAAATGGTTAGTCCACAATAATGATAATCATAATCCTCATATGTCACAGGTCATAATCAATGTTCTAGTCTAGCCGTTTCTCCATTCGAAGACCATCACTATGCTCTAGTTTAGCCGTTTCTCCATCCGAAAACCGTCACTAGACCCATCTCAGACTGTAGTCCTTACCCATGGACATGGCTATCCGAATAGATATAACCTCTGCAGAGGGTGTACTTTTTACCCACGGTAACGGATTTATTTAGTCCATCGGGACTAATTCCGCCTACGGCCTTTTAATCGAAAACAAGCCTGACCTGCACACACCAGCTTAACTTACCGGTGTCTGGAATCACCCACGACACGTGTCAAGCAAAAATCTAAGTGGGGAGGCTACAACCTCGACGTAGCATTGGACCAAATTTATATCGCGCGCTCTAAGGGGTGCCCCCCTCTCGGTCCCAACCGGAAACACCCATGCCCCCGGACCAGGTGGCATGCCTACCGGATGCATCCGGTATCTTCCACCATGGCCTCTCTGTACGGTGTGTGCTTTGGTAAGGGGTTGACAACTTACTGAACCGTACCCTACCCACGGCAGGGACAAGTGGTAGCACGAAACAAGTATGGGGGGGGTTACTGGAGCAAGACTCGATCTACGTCCGACTCAGGAGGTTCCAGTATTTCCCGTATGATTAGCTTAACAGAAATATTGCCATTAACAGATAAACTCACCACTCATCAAGCCTCACCATGCCATACCGGACATACTCGTCTCGACGAGGAACTAGGGACAAGCTCGTGTCCACCCAAGACCACGACTTTCCCGGCTTCCTTCCAGTATGCATGAGAAGCTCACGAGGATGATCACTATCACCAGCATATCCATAACTAACAGCAAAGCATCTCCAATATGCACTCATGCGTGTGACCTTATCGTTCCATAAAAATAACGTATGCTCCAAGTCAAAGTGGTGTTGTAACCGTATCAAAAACACCTCACAAAAATATTATGCCAGAGTTCAGAATGCTTGCCTCCAAGAGTATGCAAGGGGGTGCACTTTTTGAAAGTTTTCTTCTCTCTCCATTTCCTATTTTAAAAAATATTCAAATGACAAATATTTCAAAAACAGTACAAAAAGTTGTCCCAAATATTTTTTAAATAAATCTTAAAATAAACTAGATGAAATTTGAGAGAGGTAGGAAAAAGAATTAACTCATTTGGAGTTTTATTTTAAAAGATATAGCCAGTCAAAGTTTGGTCAAAGTTCTGTTTTTAATAAAACCAGAAAAAGAAAACGTTTCGGGGAAGAATACGCTTTCGAGGCAGGGGAGACGTACTTCGGGGGTTTACGCGACCACTTAAACACGCGGTGGCGGGGCTGGGTCACTGACAGTGGCTCTAGGGGGCCCACTGGTCAGGTTTGACTAGTCTCTCCTCCCTCCTCTTCCTCTGCCCGAACGGAGGCGGGACTCCGGCGATCGCCGCCGGCGATTGGCGGCTCCTCGCGGGCTCCGGAGGGCATGGATGGATCCGTGGCTCCAGGGCGGTCCTCCCGGTGGTCGAGGGGGCCGTGGGGGTGAAGGGAGTCGCCGGCGGCGAGCTCCACCGCGGAGGAGGTTTCGGGCATGATTGGGGGTTTGAGCTGTGGTGGCTCTCGATCGAAGCTAAGAGGATGGGCGACTCCGTGAGGTCAAGGGGAGTGGGATGGTGGTGCTAGATAAGCTGGGGAGGCTTTGCTGGCGACTAGCGGGACCGGAGAGAGGCGGCGGCCGAACCTGCCGGAGGTGGGGAAGATGGCCTCTTCCGGTCAATCCGCGGCTAGGGGAGCAATAGGGGGATGCCCTGGGGTCGCCTGAGGGCTTGGACGAGCTTGGGGTCCCCTTATATAGGCGTTCGAGGTTGGTCCCGCGGCGGCCGTGGATAAGAACGCCGGCGACCGTCGTTCTGTAGCCGCAGGCCGACATGGCGGCGACGAGCGCGTGCCGACGGGCTCCAGGATAAGCTCGAGCTGCTCCAAGGGGCAGCTGGCGCGCGTGGGTGGCTTGGGCGGCGCCGTCCGTGGCAGGAGCTCACTGCCGACGCCGGCGTGCCGCCAAGGGAGCCCTGACGGCGGCGCTGTAGTGCGCTAGGGGTGGCTTGGAGGGTTCTGGCGAGTGGGCGAGGGTAGGGCGTGGCTCTGCAGGCGAGCAAGGGCCAGGGGCGGGACGCGGCGAGGGCGGCAGTGCGACGGGGCGGCTCGGTGCGCGCGCGTGCAAAACGTGCGCTCTGGGCGCGCCCAGAGCGCGCACGCCAACTGTTCGGCCAAATGCCAATGCGCTCCACAGGGCTTGGGTGAGGCTGGCAGTTAGCAGACCTAGGCTAGTAGTAGTTAGGATCTTAGTGGACTAGGTTGCTGGGTTAGTGGATCAAGTACACAGTGCAAACTAAAACCCATGTCAAAACTGACTGTGCACACCAAGTGTTCGACAGAATGCTAAGTGCATCTAGGCAACTCTTGGAGTGGTCAAGAACTCTAGATCAGGGTCTCCCTGGATGTAGGTGATGAGGGCAAGATCATTTGGGCAAAACCAGAAACTTGCTAGTGCAAGTTTTGCAAAACTTCAGTTTTGGACAGAAGGAAAAAGGTCTCATGGCATGCACTTAAAATCCTCCAATGGGTCCACTCTCCTGAACTTAAGGGTTTTGTAGGGAGGGCTACAAGCAGGAAAAAGCTCATGGGCACTAGAGCAAAATAAAATAGGGTTGCAGTACAAATCACCAAACTGGAGCAGAATGAAGATGAGGTTGATTCACTCGAATATTTCAAAGAACATCACTAGGTTTTAGCATAAAGTTGAATTATATGCATATACTGACATCTCCAAACACTTGGAAGAATTTTTAAAGGAATATTTAAATAGGTTGTAGTGCAAAAATACCTACTGGACCAGATTTGAAAAGTTGATGTAGAGCTCAAAATCTCCAGTAACCAAAAGATATTTTTGCATAAAAGTGATGTGGAAACGTCACATGACATCCCCAAATTTTGGTGAAATTTTTAAATGCATTAATCAAATGGTTGCAGTGCAACAGAGACTCCAAATTCATGGAAAATCATTTCTAAAGAATAAAGCTCAGGGAAAAGCAATCTTGCAATTAAATCCACTGATAAAGAATTGTTTCATAGAGAGAGTATACAAGTCCAATAATACTTTTGGAAAGTTTCCACTTGAGGTAAAAACCCACAATATCAAAAGGTAAATCTAGACAATTGGAAAAGTTTAATTTCCTGGCAAAATTTTAAGTAATAAAACAAGGTCAAAATTTTGGGGTGTCACAAACGTGCATGTGCGAGAGGTATACATGTATACGTGGGATGTGTGTGTGAGCGCGCGCGCATGATCGAGATAAAAAAAGAAGACATAAGTCATAAGATCAACGACATGGGAGAGATGGATCGGTATGAAAATATGCATGCATGTGAGAGTGCAGGGAAGAAGGCCCAATAATTGAGCATGTTTTTTGTCTTTAAGAGATAGTGGTGTGGGCTGGAGCATGCATCTATGGCAAGCAGAGGGAGCGAGACACAACGATTGTGCAAAAGAGATCAGCCTATAGATGCATGTATGGAGAGACAGATATAGTGTGCATGATAGGAACCAAGAGTGCGTGCGAGAAAGAAATGTTGACGGAGAAACTACAGATAGATAAAGAGATAGAGCTGCTACCTAGAGGGACATCGGCTAGTTTGAGTGTTGGAGATGACCGCCGAGTGGTGCAGAGGGTGAAGTTATGTGTGTGTGAGAGAAAGATAAAAAAGAGGGCAGATGACTGCATGTAGAGAGAAACATATATAGTGTTTGTGATAGGAAGCAAGAGTGAGGGCGAGAAAGAAGGTTGATGGAGAAACAGATAAATAGAAAGATAAAGATGCTAGCTAGTGTGTGTGTTAGACATAAGGGTCGAGTGGATCAGAAGGCTGAGTTATGTGTGTGGGTGTGAGAGAGACTGAGAGAGGGTGCATATGAGTCACATACAAACAAATATCAGAGAGAAATGAGATCCCGAGAGACGGATTTTTGTGTCTGGGAGAGAGAAAGATATTTCACCACAAGAGTGATAGCTAGAGAGACATTTCAGGGAACGTGAGATATCTCTATGGAGAGAGAGTGTGTGTGAGCGACATACAAGAGAATGGTGGAGAGATATGAGACCCTGGGAGACAGAGTTTGTGTTTATGTGTGAGAAAGAGATATTTAAGAGGAAGAGTCGTAGCTTCTCGTACCAAAGGAGTGCAAGACATCTCTGTGTGAGAGGGGGTGTGCGAGTGGCACACATGGGAATAGTAGGGAGAAATGAGACCCCGGGAGACAAAGTTTGCGTTCGTGTGAGAGAAAGAGATTTCACATGGAGAATCATAGTTAGAGACACATAGCAGGGAGCGAGATATACTTAGAGAGAGATAGAGTGATAAAGGTCGAGGGAGAGAGTACCGTCAGTGTGTTACGAAGATAAAAGATCGTTGTCGACATACAAGTAGCATGAGAGATACCTGAGAGACGATGAATGCATGTAGGTCTAGAGAGATACTCCTATATAACCATGAGTGATAGCCATATGAGACGAATATCTGGATTAAAGGGGATTCAAATATTTAAACTAGAGATCACGACATTGATAATATCATAATGAAAATTGGTGTATCGAACATGGATATTCATTTGAATTTGGGGACACGTGTAATGTTATATAGTTTATCAATATTAGTGATTCATAGATTCTTTAATTAGAGACAATGCATGGTTTATATGCAATTAATGTCTAAACGGGATTACACTATATGTTGCCTGTGTGAAACACATTATACATGTTTGAGAAGTAAAAAAAAAAGCATGAAACACACATTAATGGGAGACAGTTAGCGAGGAATGCATACATTGGATTTCAACATAAAGTGGTTTCAAATATTTGAAAAACCAAATTAAGATGGATCCAGCCTTATAAATTTGAGATCATGCCATTTGTAAACCATATTTATGTATAAAGGGTGTTGTGCTTTTGAAAGTATATATAAAACATGATGTATATAGAATTTTATTCCAATCGAACACTACTAGGAAAAGGGCTATAGATAATATGGACACTAATGGCGCACCAGACATGCGGTGCGCCACTACTATATAGCAGTGGCGCACCGTGTGTTGGTGCGCCACTACTAACAATTTTTTTTTACAAAAATACTAATGGCGCACCAGGGCACAGTGCGCCATTACTAGTTTTAACTAGTAATGGCGCACCAGTCACCCCGTGCGCCACTACTATCATTTTTTTGCAAAACTACTAATGGCGCACCGCCAGCTGGTGCGCCATTAGTAACCAGGGTTACTAATGGCACATTTGTGGGTGGTGCGCCATTAGTAACCTGGGACCAGCTAGATATTTTGGGCAGCCACCTACACACTCACTTTCCCCACTTCATTCTCTCCACCTCCTCCTCCAAGCTTGTCTCGGCTGCCTCCTCCTCCTCCTCACCTCATTTGCACCATAGATTCATCCAAATTAAGTGGTTAAATTACCTTTTTTTGATAGGTAAGTAAGGGGAAAGCTTTCTTTATGTTGTAGATCTACTTTTTTCTCCCTCCAACAACGTGCACATGCACTTTTTATGGCCTAGCTAGATCTATGTATGTTTGTGGTGTTGCATATGTTTGTGGTGTTGCATATATGTTTGTGTTTGCAGGTACCGGTATTTGAAGTGCGATAGTTGCCAATATTTTTCCGGAATGTTGATTCATTTCCGTTTCGGCGAGAATTTTGGCACTATGCATTCTTTTTGGTCCTATTTTTAGGCAAAGTCATGCCAAATTTTTTCTTGGTTCTAAAATATCATTTTGCTCTACCCCGCAGGCGACCATGGTACGCACGATGACCGAAGGCATCGTGAATAGGTTTTTGAGCTCCGCGAAGGCCGAGATGCTTCAAAAGAACGAGACGGAGATAAGATGTCCGTGTCGAAGATGCAAGCTAAGGAGCCTTATGGACCCGGATTCCGTACAGGTGCGGGACCACCTGCTCTTGCGTGGTTTCATGGATGGCTATCGGTGGCAAGGTGATGAAGATGATTATGAAGTCGTCCATGGGGTCGGGCAAGAAATGAGGAAGGGCAGCAAGAGAACCGCGGCGCGGGCGGGCGAGAAGACGAAGGATCTCCAGGACGTGATCACGAAGTAGATGCAGTACACAGTCATCATGTAGAAGATGCCGGACATGATGATGAGGAAGATGCTGGAGCAGACGAAGGGCATGATCATGAAGATGAAGATGCCGGAGCAGACGACGATGGACCATCGATGGCCTGGGTGCAGGACCCTCATATTCAAGAGCTGCTTCTCAAGCAGACGGATAACGCAAGAGCTACCGCCCGAGAGAAAGCCAAGCTGGATCAACTAGAGATAGACGCGGTTACTCCATTGTATGAAGGATGCAGGACCGAGGATACCCCCCTAAAAGTAACGCTCCTGGCTCTGGAGATTAAGGTAAAACACAAAATGACCGACGCATGCTTCCGAGAACATGTCATTCTGGCACGAACGTCTTCCCAAGGGGAACAAGTGCCCGACCAGTTTCGAGGAGGCGAAGAAAATCATGTGTCCTATGGATTTACCGCACATGAAATACCATGTGTGCATGAACAATTGCATCATTTATCGGGACGAGCACTCAGAGTCTACCATATGTCCGGTGTGCGGCGTCACTCGATACAAGAAGAGGAAGAAAGCTCCTCAAAAAGTGGTGTGGTACTTTCCGATGACTCCTCGTCTGCAGCGATATTTCGCGGACCCTAAGGTAGCAAAGCTCCTGCGTTGGCACACGGATAGGGAGGAGAAAAAGCGAGAAGATGACGCTAATGATCCGGAGATAAATAAAAAAGACAAGATGCTGAGTCACCCTAAGGATGGGAGCCAGTGGCAAGCGTTGAACTTCGAACACCCAGAATTTGGGAACGATCCAAGGAACATCATGCTAGGCGCAAGCACCGCTGGAGTCAATCTGTTTGGCAGCCACAGAAGCACACATAGCACCTGGCCTGTGTTTGTGTGGATGTACAACCTTCCCCCCTGGTTGTGTACGAAGAGGAAGTACATTCACATGAGTATGCTAATTGAAGGGCCAAAACAACCAGGGAACGACATCAATCTATATTTGGGGCTGCTGAAAGAGGAGCTAGACACGCTGTGGAAAACGCCAGCCAATACGTGGGACGCCGCAGAGAAAGAATATTTCCCTATGAGAGCCGCACTGCTCACGACGATGCAGGACTATCTCGGTTACGGATATGTCGCGGGCAGGTGGTCCACGGATTTTCTGGATGCGTTAGGTGCATGGATGACATAACGTATCGCCAGCTAGATAGAGATCTCAGGTCTTCGAAAATCGTGTTCATGGGACATCGACGGTGGCTTCGCGACGATGACTCATGGAGGAAACGCAAGGATCTGTTCGATGGTGAAACCGAAACCCGAAGACGCCCGCGTACGAGGAGCGGCGAGGAAATAGACGAGCTGTTGAAAAATTGGAAAGATTGCCCACTGCTGGGAAATAAGCAAAAAGGCGCCAGAGCCGCTGCTGAAGGTATGGAAAACGAGGTCTGTTTTCTAGGACTTGCCGTACTGGAAGATCCCCCGTGTGCCTCACAGCCTTGATGTCATGCATATCACGAAGAACGTGTGCGAGAGTCTGCTTGGTACCCTGCTCAACATGCCAGAGAGGACCAAAGATGGGCCAAAAGCAAGGGCAGACTTGAAATCAATGGGCATCAGGGAGGAGCTTCATGCTAATGATGATGATGATGAGGCGAAGCAGGACACAGAAAGTCGTCGCAAAGGCAAAAAGGCCAAGAAGACCGGAAATGACTTCCCTCCCGCGTGCTTCACTCTAAGTCAGGAGGAGATCGATCAGTTTTTCACCTGCCTCATAGGAGTAAAACTTCCTTACGGTTACGCGGGGAAGATAAGCAGATACCTAGACTCAGCGAAGCAGAAGTTCAGCGGGATGAAGTCTCACGACTGTCACGTGCTAATGACGCAGATACTTCCAGTTGCAATTTGTGGGATCATGGACGCGCACGTCCGTGAAACGCTATTTCGCCTATGCAACTTTTTCGACGTCATCTCTCGGAAGTCGGTTGGCGTGAGGCAACTCAGAAGGCTACAGGAAGAGATCGTGGTGATACTATGCGAGCTTGAGATGTACTTCCCGCCCGCATTCTTCGACGTTATGGTGCATCTGCTGGTCCATATCGTGGAGGATATCATCCAACTCGGGCCGACGTTCCTGCACAGCATGATGCCGTTCGAAAGGATGAATGGTGTCATCAAAGGATACGTTCGCAACATGTCACGTCCAGAGGGAAGCATAGCCAGGGGCTTTCTGACCGAAGAGTGCATCTCCTACTGCACGAATTATCTAGGCATCGAGAACCCCGTTGGTCTGCCCGTCAACAGGCACCTCGGCAGGCTCGCTGGATGGGGTCACCGTGAGGGTCACCGCGAAATGCATGTCGACTTCGAGGGTCGGCTCGCCGACTTTGAAAGAGCAAACCTAGTCGCGCTACAACAGATAGACGTGGTCGATCCTTGGGTGGTAGAGCACAAAACCTTTATTGAGAAGATGTACAATGACCAAGGCCAATAGAGGGCGGACGGAGATATAATCAAAGAGCACAACTCATGTTTCACGCATTGGTTCAACCAGAAGCTTCTGTCGTACTGTCACGACCGGTTTTCCAATAAAAAAATTTATTGAGAGACCGATCCCTTTTACGGACCAGTAGAGAAGAATTCCTTCTTACTGGTAGACAAAATCTTGATCACAGAAGAAAATGCCAGGAGTACTGAATATAATACAAGGTTGAGCGGAGACTGCCCAACAATTTATTGCAAGCGCGCCGATAAAACATAACGGCGGATAGGGTGGCATAACTACTAACTCACGATAACAATGGTGGAAATATCACAGCGATGTGGGTGATATGACTCCTGAAAACTAACAACTCTTCGAGCGACGGAGTGAGGCTCGAGGAGACTTATTGCGGGTGGCGGAAGCGTATATAATACAAGTGACCAATATCCAGGATCGCACGGGACTGACTGGGACTCCTCTAGGCGTCGGACTCACTATCAAACTCTTCCTCCATGAGATCTCCTTCATCAACATCTGGCCAAATCAACAAGCCAGGTGAGTACTATGAAAGTACTCGCAAGACAGTTGGGACATAAGATATAACAAATGTAAACATGATGCATATTAACAAGTGCACTCAGACATAGAGAAAAATAATGCATGGGAAATAAAAGAGAAGTCGGGCGGTAGTCCTCCCGAAATCCCAAAATAAATACTGGGTGCCAAACGAGTGTCTGAATGAATCCTCGAGAGGAAAATGCAAGGATAACAATGCCGCAGTCGGGCGTCAGGGCGACACCACATAAAGGGCTTATATTGAAAGTAAAAGACAAACATGCCACAGTCGGACGTCTGAGCGACATCACATAAAGGGCTTATATTGAAAGTAAAAGACAAACATGCCACAGTCGGACGTCTGAGCGACATCACATAAAGGGCTTATATTGAAAGTAAAGGACAAACATGCCATAGTCGGACGTCTGAGCGACATCACATAAAGGGCTTATATTGAAAGTAAAAGACAAACATGCCACAGTAGGACGTCTAAGCGACATCACATAAAGGGCTTATATATCATAACTTGATATGTCAGTAGCTCAAGAATTCAAATATTGCAAGGGTATAATCAGATATGAAATAAACAACAGGGTTAGTCCGACCACGGAATAATGTTCAACCAATATACCAATCAAGCTTGTTCACCGGGGAAAATACCACGAGGACTTGACATAGATATGGGTTCACTGATCACGGTCCTTGACCACGGATACGATGACTCGGAAGGATTTGACTCTGCAGAGTTTGTACTTTAACCACAGCCAACGGATTTCAGTAGTCACGGGGACTAGTTCCGTTTACGGTGTTTTGGAAGAAACACATCTAACCAGTACACACCCATTCAACATTCCGAAGCCAGGAATCACCCTCGGCAACGTTCAAGAAAAACCGTGAGACGGGGAGGCTACAACCTCGCGTAGCATGGGATCAAATTTATATACGCGCGCTCTAAGGGGTGCCCCCCTCTCGGTCCCAACCGGAAACACCCATGCCCCCTGACCGGATGACTGGCTTTAATCCAGGGCCATGGAACCCTCATCCCGGCCCCTCTATTTGGTGTGTACACGGAAAGAGGTTACCAACTTACTAAACCGCATTCTGGCAGAAAACATGTGGTAGCACGGAAGGGGGAAGAACGATAACGTGACTCCGTCCACGTTAACGTCGGAATTTATCGGATGACGTAAGGCTGGCATGCTACAACAGTACCACCTTACTGCCCTTCATGTCACCACATGACTAGGCCATCTCTCATCAGAGATCATAGTAACTTCGGAACACACGGGTAGTTGCCTTACATGCAACGAGATACTCACCGATGCTCATATGCCATGCACAACCATTCACGCAAACATGCAAAACACCTATCATATCAAAGGTTCAAACATGCTTGCCTGGTTCGGAGAAGTCGGAGTCTAGCTCGGCGAAGTTCGCGGCTCCGTCACCTCTTCCGGAACCTACGGTATAGCGAAAATGCATACTAACGTGAAAACCAACGCGTGCATAAAAGTTGTCTCAAAATTTTCCAGATAAATCCTATAAAAAACTAGACAAAAATATAAGACTGTCAGAAAAAGAATCACTCAAAAATCACTTTTTATTAAAAAGTTATAAGGGTTTTAGTCCAGGGACTAATCTGTGATGAAACAGAAAAGATCCAGGGACTTAACTGAGAAAACAGAAAACGGTTCGAAGAGAAACGCGGCAGCCCACAGAGAAAACGTACTTGCCCGAAGGCGCCAATAGAAAACGCTTCGGGGGGGAGAAAGAAGAGAGGCTGACGTGGGGGTCCCACATGTCAGGTTCAAATCCTCGCCGGCGCCCGAAGGCTGCGGTGGTCGCCGGCGTTGAACCACGGCGAGTCAGGGAGATCGGAGTGTACCAAGAGGTTCAGCGTGTCCTTCCGCGTCGGTGGGTGGTGGACTTGGTCGTCGGAGAGCACCACGTCGACGGCGACACTTTCTCCGGCGGACGGCGGCTTGGGCGATGGTGGAGAACTCCGGTGGGTGCTACAAACTCCGAATTGAAGCGCGGGTCAGGAGGATGGATGCACTAGAGAGCTACTGGCAAGAGCTAGGGGTTAGGGATGCACGCACAGGAGCGAATCAAGCTGGATCCCGTGGCGGGTCGCGGCGGCCGGAGTTGAGGAAGAAGGCTCCCTCGGGGCTCTTCCAGTGGCTAGGCGGGGTGTTGGAGGTGTGTAGAGGTGGTGTGGGTTCTAGTTGGAGCTCGGGGCCTCTATTTATAGGTGGTTCGAGGGGGTGGCCGTGAACGGGATCGCTCCGGCGAGCAATTACGGCGAGGCAGTGGATTGGCAAGGAGCTTAAGTGGCCAGGCAGCATCAGTGAGGTGTACTGGTGCCGTTCCCCCGCTAATCCTGGTCGGTCTTGGCGTAATGGCGCCGGTCCACGGCGGGGTGGCCGTACGGGCACGACGGCGGCAGAGAACGCGCTCCGCGCCCAGCGGTTCACGACGAGGGTGGCAGCGCGCACTGGGGAGTGGAAGACCACGCGGCGGCCTCCGGTGGCTTGGGCGGCGCTGGACGGCGCCGTCTGCGCTGCGCCTCTCTCTGGCGGCCGCAAAGCCGCCGCTGGCGTCGGTCACGGGGCGGCGCACCTCCTCCTGCTCGTCGCCGACGCCCGCAACCTTCCAGGCGCTCATGCGGTGCAGAGGACAAGGGGGAGGGGACAGGAAACACGGCGACGCTGGGGCACTGGCGAGATCGACAACAGACACTGAAGAAACGATAGTAGTTTCAGTCACTGTTAACTGAACTTGACTGAACCTTATAGAAACAGTGTCCAGCAGGTGTTCGATGAAATGATTTGGCAAGAAGAAAAATTTTCCTGGAGCTGGGACTTGGTGAGGTGACCTCTCAATGCACCCAGAGGCTGCCTGATTTTTCTCAGATTTTTGGGAGAAGGATTTGAATGAATTTCATCAAATTTGGCAAATCTGGTCCAAACTTGCAGCAAGTGTAGTTTTGAAAAATTTGAACTGAAGACCAGTGGATCTTCATGGATCTTGGTTGAGGGTTCAAAGGACTAGGTAGGGAAATTGGTTTGGGGGCAAAAATCAAAGCAGAAAGGGTAGCTCCTTTGTAAACCTCCAAGGATCAAGATTGAAGGCAGAAATTGTTTTTGATAAGAAATAAATGGAAATAAATATATGGAGAGGTCCAACTTGCTGGATTTGAAACATATCATGATCCAAAGATGAGAAAAGGCTTATGAGAGGGGATTTACACATAGGTCATGACAAGAGAGATTTTTGAAAGTGGAAAAAGGATCATTCCAAAAGCCATAGGATTATTTTAAAAGAATTTTCAAAAGGAATTTTCCCAAGTGAAAAGCATTTTGGTTTTGAGTCCAAATAAAAGGAAAACCCTCCAAGACCAAAATCAAGTCTTGGGTGAATCCAAAACAAAACACTAGCCATAAAAGAAAATATTTTGAGAGGGAGAGTTCTTTAGGAGAAAATTTAAATCACCTCCCTCAAGTCAAATATTTTTTTTGAAAAAGCCAAATAAAATTTTGGGTGTCACAACACCTACCCCCTTAGGAAAAATCTCGTCCTCGAGATTTCAGCTGATCCTCAAATAGATATGGATATTCTGCCTGAAGAAAATCTTCCCTTTCCCATGTAGCTTCATCCTCAGTGTGGTTGCTCCACTGGATCTTGAAAAATTTTGTCGTTTTCTGACGGGTCCTCCGTTCAGACTCTTCCAATATTTTACTGGCCGCTCTCTGTAGGTGAGGTCTGGTTGCACATCAATGCTTCATGAGGTACATGCTTCTCCGGGTTACTTACACATTTTCTCAATTGTGAGACGTGGAACACGTCATGGACGTCTGACAGCTCCTTGGGTAGGTCTAGTTTGTAGGCTACTGTGCCTCTTCGTGCAACTATACAGAATTGTCCAATAAACCTTGGGGCTAGCTTCCCCTTAATTTTGAACCGTTGCAGACCCTCATAGGAGACACTCGGAGATATACGAATCACCGGGTTCAAAGCTGACCTCACGATGTTTTTGATCGTAATAGCTCTTCTGTCGGCTTTGTGCTGTCTTGAGTCTGTCCCTGATCTGTTTAACTTTCTCCTCAGCCTCCTTGAGCATGTCTGGTCCGAAGATACGACTGTCACCTGTTTCTGACCAATTTAGTGGGGTACAACACCTCCGTCCGTACAATGCTTCAAAGGGTGCCATTTGTAAGCTGGCTTGGTAACTGTTGTTGTAAGCAAACTCGGCATACGGCAAACTTTCTTCCCAACTGGATCCATAGGTGAGTACACAGGCTCTCAGCATGTCCTCTAGGATTTGGTTCACACGTTCCGTTTGTCCATCAGTCTGAGGGTGGTACGCTGTACTGAAAGCTAGTTGCGTGCCCAGAGCTTGTTGCAGGTGATCCCAAAATTTGGAGACAAATTGGGTGCCTCGGTCGGAAATTATAGTCTTTGGGACTCCATGCAAACAAACTATACGGGAGAGAAAAAGCTTGGCCAGCCTTTGTGTGGAGTAGGTAGTCTTCACGGGGATGAAATGAGCAACCTTAGTTTGTCTATCTGTGATGACCCATATGGCATCATTAACGCGTTGTGATCGAGGTAGTCCGACGATAAAGTCCATTCCTATTTCATCCCATTTCCACTCCGGTATCCTGTTTGGCTGGAGTAGCCCTGCTGGCTTTTGATGCTCGGCCTTGATGCGCTGACATGAATCGCAACAAGCAATAAATGCGGCTATATCCCTTTTCATACCGTGCCACCAAAATCTTTCCTGAATGTCTTTGTACATTTTGGTTCCTCCAGGGTGGATCGAGTATGGAGCGGTGTGGCTTTCGGTTAGGATTCGTTGCTTGAGTTCCTCAATGTTAGGTACGCAAAGTCTGTCTCCGTACCATAATATTCCTTCACTGTCTGTGACGAACTCTGAAGCCTTACCAAGGTTCATTTTCCCTTTTATACCTTCGATGCTGGGATGTCCCTGCTGAGCCTTCTTAATTTGTTCCACTAGGGTGGGTTGTATCTCCAGATTTGATACGGTGCCCTCAGAGACTAACACCATGTTGAGTCTAGCGAACTCTTGCTGAAACTCAGGTCTCAAGTTTTGTGGACCGTCGTTGTCCGGGCTAGGGTTCCGACTAAGGGCATCAGCCACTACATTTGCTTTCCCTGGATGGTAGTGAATGCCGACATCATAGTCCTTGACCAATTCCATCCAGCGTCGTTGGCGTAAATTTAGCTCTGGCTGTGTGAAAATATATTTAAGGCTCTTATGGTCCGTATATATTTCACAACGATTTCCCAACAGAAAGTGCCTCCACTCCTTGAGTGCATGGATGACCGCTGCTAGCTCCAAGTCATGAGTTGGATAATTTTCCTCATGTTTCCGCAGTTGCCTGGAGGCATACGCGACAACTTTGCCATCCTGCATCAGCACACATCCGAGACCCTTCCAGAGATGCGTCACAATACACTTCAAAACTCTTGTGTATGTCTGGCACGGTTAAGACCGGTGCGGTTGTTAGTTTCTTCTTGAGTTCTTGGAAGCTTTTCTCGCATGCTTCCGTCCATACAAATTTCTTGTCTTTCTTGAGCAACTGTGTCATTGGTTTTGCCACAGTGGAGAATCCTTCAATAAATCTTCTGTAATATCCGGCCATTCCTAGGAAACTCCGCACATCTGTCACGTTGGCTGGTGGTTTCCAGGCAAGTATGGCTTTGACCTTTTCTGGGTCTACGGCCACGCCTTCTTGGTTTAATATATGGCCTAGGAAACCAACTTGCCTTAGCCAAAATTCACACTTGCTAAATTTGGCGTACAACTGATGTTTCCTTAATTCTCCCAAAACAATTCTGAGATGCTCAGCATGCTCTTCTGGTGTCCTTGAGTAAACCAGAATATCGTCAATGAACACCACAACAAATTTGTCCATGAATTTCATGAACACTTTGTTCATGAGGTGGACGAAATATGCGGGGGCGTTCGTTAGTCCAAAAGGCATCACTGTGAACTCATATAATCTGTATCTAGAGGTAAATGCTGTTTTAGGGATATCTTCTGTCCGTACTTTCAATTGATGATATCCTGATCTCAAATCAATTTTTGAGAACACCTTGGCTTGCGCGAGCTGATCAAACAAATCGTTTATCCGTGGCATCGGATATTTGTTTTTGATGGTGACCATATTGAGAGCTCGATAGTCTATACACAGTCTCAGTGTTCCATCCTTTTTCTTGGCGAATAATACTGGCGAACCCCAAGGTGAGGAACTGGCTCGAATAAAACCTTTGTCCAGTAATTCCTTTATCTGTTTCTTCAATTCTACCAATTCTGAGGGTGCCATTCTATAAGGTTTCTTATAGATGGGAGCGGTGCCAGGTGCTAGTTCAATGCTGAATTCTATCTCTCGGTCTGGTGGCATGCCTGGTAGCTCTTCAGGAAATACATCTGGAAACGCGCACACCACTGGAACTTTTCTTAGTTCTGAAATGTCCACTTTGTTCAGTTTTGGTTGCCGTGACCGTGGTCTTTCTTGAGCTGTAACCTTTATTGTCTTGCCGTGATGGTGCGTGAGAATCACGGTCCGATTGAAACAGTCAATAAATCCTTTGTTGGTGGTCAACCAGTCCATCCCTAAAATGACATCCAGTCCTTTATTTTCCAACACGATGAGATTAGCTTGGAACTTTAGTCCTTCGAACTCAATGATCACTCCTTGGCAGTAACTCTGAGCGATCTGCTTATTTCCGGGGGACTTGATGATCATAGATTTTTCCAAGGGAAGTATCGGAAAACCATGTTGCAAAACAAAATTCTTCGAAACGAACGAATGGGAAGCTCCAGAATCAAACAAAACCGTGGCAGGTACTGTGTTGACAGGGAACGTACCGAGCACGATGTCTGGGGCATTCTGCGCTTCTTCTTTGGTCACATGGTTCAGGTGACCCTTCCTGTGGTTGTTGTTGGGATTGAAATTGTTGCGCTTTGGGGCTGGATTATTCCCACCATTGTTCGGCTTGGGGGCCGAGTTCCTTGGTTTTGGGCACTGTTTGGCATAGTGCCCTTCTTCACCACAAGCATAGCATGTGACCCCTGGACGGTACGTGAAGTCCTTGTCGCTGGAATGAAACTGTCTGGTTGGCCTTAGATCAGTAGTCGTGGATTTCCTTGCTTCAGTCCTCTGAACATCAGTCTTGCTTCGGTTGTTGCGAGCAAGGGTCGTCTTATCCCTCTTTCGCTTACGTATATCTTCCAGACTACGGCGCTCATTCTCCAAGGTAATGGCCTTGTCAACCAGAGTTTTAAAATCCGGGAAAGTGTGCACGACCAGTTGGCATCTTAGTGCCGGTGCCAGGCCGTCCAAGAATTTTTCCATCCTCTTGTTCTCTGTCATGTGCTCGTCGTAGGCATAACGAGATAGCTGGGTAAACTGACCGTTATATTCTGTCACTAACATGCCTCTTTGCTTGAGGTCATCAAATTCTCTCTTCTTGATTTTTATGATGCTCCTGGGGATGTGTGCCCCACGAAAGCCTTCCTTGAACTCTTCCCAGGTGATGTTGTGTTCACTGGGATGCATGTGTAGGAAGTTTTCCCACCATGCTGCAGCTGCTCCAGTAAGGTAGTGTGGTGCATAAAGCACCTTCTCATGATCTGAACACTGAGCAATAATCAGCTTCCTTTCGATGTCACGAAGCCAATCATCGGCTTCCAACGGCCTATCAGTGTGAGCAAACGTTGGAGGGCGAGTCTTCTGTAATTCAGACAACTTGGAGTGTGGTTGATAGGGCTCACGGTGGTTTCCCATATTGATGACGTGATTCATCATCTCTTGGTGCTGTTGCTGGCTTTGTTCGAACAGGCGGCATACTTGAGATAAGGCTGCTTCGCTGTTGACTAGACTGTCCCTGAGTGAAGTTGTTGCTAGTCTGTGTCCCATAAACTTCTTCTGGCTGATTGGGCATGGAACGAGTCCACGGACGAGACATTTTTCCAGTCTGGGGTATTATTTTGCAAAATTCATGAGAAGAATTGTGTGGCATAAGGAAAATCTTGCAAAGGCAAAAAATTTAAAAGACCTCAAGATTTTTCAAGAAAACATAAACGATTTCGCACGGAGAAGAACTGCTTAGCACAAACCTTACACGCGAAACGCGAACAAATGATACAGCACTCAGGATGTGCATACACATTCCTGACATGTTATTAGACTAGCACACTCCTGCGAAAAGAAGCGTACATAACTACTACAAACTAACGTACAGATAAAACACAACATACAAGCAGACATAACGCGCGGCTACTCGGCGCTCTCAGTCGGAGATGGTGACGATGTCCTTTCCCCAGCCCAGGGCAAGACTCAGCGGTGCAGGAGATTCAACCTCCACCTCCTCTCTAGCAGGCTCCTGGCGCGTAGCACTGCGCTGCGGTGATGGCGCGGGAGCGATGAGCGGCAGTGCGGGTGCGGCAGGCGGTGCAGCTCTGACTGGAGTAGGAGCGATGACTCGGTCGAACTCCTCAGTGGTAGGCAGACGGCGAGCAGTGGCCAAAATGGCCGGTGCATAAGATGCTGAAGACGAGACGAATGTCAGAGGCGGTGCCGTGTGGAGAAGCTCCTTCCTGCTGGCAGGACCTCCCCGAACTAAGTCCATGCGGGCAGCCACAAGATCGTCCACGAGGTTGTCGAAGGATTCCTCCAGAGCCTTGAGGTACTCAACAACCATCTCGATGGCTTCATCTGGCTCTCCCCTAGGGCAGGCGAATGCATAGTGACAAGTATATGGCACATGGCATGGGAGGTAGCGGTAGCGACGAGTCTTCATCATAGGAAGGATGTCCTGAAGGTGAGCTATCGCCTCACGGGCAGCCATCTGCATGGCATGCCTCTCCGTAGGCATGGCCCTTCCCACAAAACGGAAGTGGCGAGATGCAGAACGTCCTCCCTTGAATTGCACCACGGCCTGGTGCATAGACACGTCGTCGCTGAGCTTGTGCTGATAAAGCGTGAACTCCGGACGAGTCGCTGGCCCGATCGCGAGCTTGGTGATGGAGACGAGGAGTTTGACAAACCCCTCGGGCACGTTAGTGAACACCCAAGTCTCGCAGTTGCTGCCAGCCATCTACAAAAGTAGGCAAAAATTCTGAGTAGTCATGTCATAAATTTATGATGACCAACAGAAAATAGCTACATTTGCAAAAATGCTGAAAAGGCACAAAGGACGCTAATAACCGATTAGCGATCGCACCTAGTAGCTTCCTACAGTCAGCCTGGCTCTGGTACCAAGCTTGTCATGACCGGTTTTCCAATAAAAATATTTATTGAGAGACCGATCCCTTTTACGGACCAGTAGAGAAGAATTCCTTCTTACTGGTAGACAATATCTTGATCACAGAAGAAAATACCAGGAGTACTGAATATAATACAAGGTTGAGCGGAGACTGCCCAACAATTTATTACAAGCGCGCCGATAAAACATAACGGCGGATAGGGTGGCATAACTACTAACTCACGATAACAATGGTGGAAATATCACAGCGATGTGGGTGATATGACTCCTGAAAACTAACAACTCTTCGAGCGTCGGAGTGAGGCTCGAGGAGACTTATTGCGGGTGGCGGAAGCGTATATAATACAAGTGACCAATATCCAGGATCGCACGGGACTGACGGGACTCCTCTAGGCGTCGGACTCACTATCAAACTCTTCATCCATGAGATCGCCTTCGTCAACATCTGGCCAAATCAACAAGCCAGGTGAGTACTATGAAAGTACTCGCAAGACAGTTCGGACATAAGATATAACAAATGTAAACATGATGCATAAATTAACAAGTGCACTCAGACATAGAGATAATAATGCATGGGAAATAAAAGAGAAGTCGGGCGGTAGTCCTCCCGAAATCCCAAAATAAATACTGGGTGCCAAACGAGTGTCTGAATGACTCCTCGAGAGGAAAATGCAAGAATAACAATGCCGCAGTCGGGCGTCAGGGCGACACCACATAAAGGGCTTATATTGAAAGTAAAAGACAAACATGCCACAGTCGGACGTCTGAGCGACATCACATAAAGGGCTTATATTGAAAGTAAAAGACAAACATGCCACAGTCGGACGTCTGAGCGACATCACATAAAGGGCTTATATTGAAAGTAAAAGACAAACATGCCACAGTCGGATGTCTGAGCGACATCACATAAAGGGCTTATATATCATAACTTGATATGTCAATAGCTCAAGAATTCAAATATTGCAAGGGTATAATCAGATATGAAATAAACAACAGGGTTAGTCCGACCACGGAATAATGTTCAACCAATATACCAATCAAGCTTGTTCATCGGGGAAAATACCACGAGGACTTGACATAGATATGGGTTCACTGATCACGGTCCTTGACCATGGATACGATGACTCGGAAGGATTTGACCCTGCAGAGTTTGTACTTTAACCACAGCCAACGGATTTCAGTAGTCACGGGGACTAGTTCCGTTTACGGTGTTTTGGAAGAAACACATCTAACCAGTACACACCCATTCAACATTCCGAAGCCAGGAATCACCCTCGGCAACGTTCAAGAAAAACCTTGAGACGGGGAGGCTACAACCTCGCGTAGCATGGGATCAAATTTATATACGCGCGCTCTAAGGGGTGCCCCCCTCTCGGTCCCAACCGGAAACACCCATGCCCCCTGACCGGATGACTGGCTTTAATCCAGGGCCATGGAACCCTCATCCCGGCCCCTCTATTTGGTGTGTACACGGAAAGAGGTTACCAACTTACTAAACCGCATTCTGGCAGAAAACATGTGGTAGCACGGAAGGGGGAAGAACGATAACGTGACTCCGTCCACGTTAACGTCGGAATTTATCGGATGACGTAAGGCTGGCATGCTACAACAGTACCACCTTACTGCCCTTCATGTCACCACATGACTAGGCCATCTCTCATCAGAGATCATAGTAACTTCGGAACACACGGGTAGTTGCCTTACATGCAACGAGATACTCACCGATGCTCATATGCCATGCACAACCATTCACGCAAACATGCAAAACACCTATCATATCAAAAGTTCAAACATGCTTGCCTGGTTCGGAGAAGTCGGAGTCTAGCTCGGCGAAGTTCGCGGCTCCGTCACCTCTTCCGGAACCTACGGTATAGCGAAAATGCATACTAACGTGAAAACCAACGCGTGCATAAAAGTTGTCTCAAAATTTTCCAGATAAATCCTATAAAAAACTAGACAAAAATATAAGACTGCAGAAAAAGAATCACTCAAAAATCACTTTTTATTAAAAAGTTATAAGGGTTTTAGTCCAGGGACTAATCTGTGATGAAACAGAAAAGATCCGGGGACTTAACTGAGAAAACAGAAAACGGTTCGAAGAGAAACGCGCCAGCCCACAGAGAAAACGTACTTGCCTGAAGGCGCCAACAGAAAACGCTTCGGGGGAGAGAAAGAAGAGAGGCTGACGTGGGGGTCCCACATGTCAGGTTCAAATCCTCGCCGGCGCCCGAAGGCTGCGGTGGTCGCCGGCGTCGAACCACGGCGAGTCAGGGAGATCGGAGTGTACCAAGAGGTTCAGCGTGTCCTTCCGCGTCGGTGGGTGGTGGACTTGGTCGTCGGAGAGCACCACATCGACGGCGACACTTTCTCCGGCGGACGGCGGCTCGGGCGATGGTGGAGAACTCCGGTGGGTGCTGCAAACTCCGAATTGAAGCGCGGGTCAGGAGGATGGATGCACTAGAGAGCTACTGGCAAGAGCTGGGGGTTAGGGATGCACGCACGGGAGCGAATCGAGCTGGATCCCGTGGCGGGTCGCGGCGGCCAGAATTGAGGAAGAAGGCTCCCTCGGGGCTCTTCCAGTGGCTAGGCGGGGTGTTGGGGGTGTGCAGAGGTGGTGTGGGTTCTAGTTGGAGCTCGGGGCCACTATTTATAGGTGGTTCGAGGGGGTGGCCGTGAACGGGATCGCTTCGGCGAGCAATTACGGCGAGGCAGTGGATTAGCAAGGAGCTTTAGTGGCCAGGCAGCATCAGTGAGGTGTACTGGTGCCATTGCCCCGCTAATCCTGGTCGGTCTTGGCGTAATGGCGCCGGTCCACGGCGGGGTGGCCGTACGGGCACGACGGCGGCAGAAAGCGCGCTCCGCGCCCAGCGGTTCATGACGAGGGTGGCAGCGCGCACTGGGGAGTGGAAGACCACGCGGCGGCCTCCAATGGCTTGGGCGGCGCTGGACGGCGCCGTCTGCGCTGCACCTCTCTCTGGCGGCCGCAAAGCCGCCGCTGGCGTCGGTCACGGGGCGGCGCACCTCCTCCTGCTCGTCGCCGACGCCCGCAACCTTCCAGGCGCTCATGCGGTGCAGAGGACAAGGGGGAGGGGACAGGAAACACGGCGACGCTGGGGCACTGGCGAGATCGACAACAGACACTGAAGAAACGATAGTAGTTTCAGTCACTGTTAACTGAACTTGACTGAACCTTATAGAAACAGTGTCCAGCAGGTGTTCGATGAAATGATTTGGCAAGAAGAAAATTTTCCTGGAGCTGGGACTTGGTGAGGTGACCTCTCAATGCACCCAGAGGCTGCCTGATTTTTCTCAGATTTTTAGGAGAAGGATTTGAATGAATTTCATCAAATTTGGCAAATCTGGTCCAAACTTGCAGCAAGTGTAGTTTGAAATCATGGATCTTGGTTGAGGGTTCAAAGGACTAGGTAGGGAAATTGGTTTGGGGGCAAAAATCAAAGCAGAAAGGGTAGCTCCTTTGTAAACCTCCAAGGATCAAGATAGAAGGCAGAAATTGTTTTTGATAAGAAATAAATGGAAATAAATATATGGAGAGGTCCAACTTGCTGGATTTGAAACATATCATGATCCAAAGATGAGAAAAGGCTTATGAGAGGGGATTTACACATAGGTCATGACAAGAGAGATTTTTGAAAGTGGAAAAAGGATCATTCCAAAAGCCATAGGATTATTTTAAAAGAATTTTCAAAAGGAATTTTCCCAAGTGAAAAGCATTTTGGTTTTGAGTCCAAATAAAAGGAAAACCCTCCAAGACCAAAATCAAGTCTTGGGTGAATCCAAAACAAAACACTAGCCATGAAAGAAAATATTTTGAGAGGGAGAGTTCTTTAGGAGAAAATTTAAATCACCTCCCTCAAGTCAAATAAATTTTTTGAAAAAGCCAAATAAAATTTTGGGTGTCACACGTACCCTTTACATGAGGATTCTTCCGCGGAAGAACAACTCGTATTCGCCTTGTCACAGGGCGCCGAGCACAACCTGATGACGTATGAGGCGTACGATATCAACGGCTACACATTCTACACCGAGGGAAAGGACATGAAGAGTGATGGTTATCAGAACTCCGGGGTAACGATGGAATCCTACACCGGTAACGACAAGGACAAATACTACGGAAGGATCAAGGAGATCTGGGAGCTGAGCTACGCTGGAGAGAAGGTCCCGATGTTCCGTGTCAGATGGGCCAAGAGCGTCCTAAAAGAAGACCGATATTTCACCACCATGGTTATACCCGAAGCCAAATCCAAGACCGCGGGCGCGAACGTCACTACGAAAAATGAGCCATGGGTACTAGCTTCCCAAGTGGACCAATGCTTCTTCATTACCGACCCGTCAAAGCCCAGTCGTGTTGTCGTCAGGAGAGGCAAAAGGAAGATCATCGGAATGGATGGAGTCACCAATGAGCAAGACTTCGACAAGTACGGCGACCCGTAGATGGAACATGACGACGACGACGATTTAAATTGTAGCCTTCATTTCTCGATTGTATTTCGACAAATGTTTTCATATTCATAAATTTTTTCATATTCATAAATTTTTTCAAATAACAAATAAAAAATTATTAGACGCAACTAAAAAAATGTTACTTATGGCGCACCCCTGGGAGGTGGGCCATTGCTAACCTTCCCCCCTCTATCCCTTTCCCCCTCGCCCCCCGTGCCAGATCCCCCTCCATCTCGATCGCGCGCTATCCCCGCTCGCCAGATCCCCCTCGCCGCCAACGACCCCCAGCACCCTCCCCCGCTCCACGGCCGCCGACGACCCCACCCTCCCCCGCTCCACGGCCGCCGACGACCCCACGCACCCTCCCCCGCTCCACCGCCGTCGACGACCCCCCGCACCCTCCCCTGCTCCACCGCCGCCGACGACCCCACGCACCCTCCCCCACTCCACCGCCGCCGACGACCCCCCGCACCCTCCCCCGCTCCACCGCCACCGACGACCCACCGCACCCTCCCCCGCTCCACGGCCGCCGACGACCCCCCGCACCCTCCCCCGCTCCACCGCCGCCGACGACCCCCCGCACCCTCCCCCGCTCCACCGCTGCCGACGACCCCCCGCACCCTCCCCATATCGATTGCGGCCCCCTCCGTCCACTCCAGGAGTCATGCCTCCTCCGTCTGCATCGAGTACGCCAACGAGTCGGCCGGGATCGCCACCGCATATAAATTTTTTGTATGTGAACTATTAAATGAATAATACATATGAAAAAATAAAATTTATATCCCGGAAGTTAACTTAAATGATAAGTGCTTAAATGTCATAATTTATTTAGTTAATATTAATTCACAAATGAAGGGTAATAATTTATTTAGTTAATATTAATTCACAAACTAAACCAAATACTAATGGCGCACGGCTAGGGGGTGCGCCATTGCTATCCAAAAAAAGGTTACTAATGGCGCCCCGCCAGGAGGTGCGCCATTGCTACTAAAAAAATACTAATGGCGCACCGCTAGGGAGTGCGCCATTGCTAACCCTCCCCCCAACTAAAATCCCCAATCTCTTTCTCTCTCAGCCCCCCACACTGCCTCACCTCACCCGCGCCGCCCCCGTGCTCGCTGCCCCCGTCGCCGACCCCCACCGCCCCCGCCGCACCCGACCACCACCTCCCCCAACGCCCCGGTGCCTCGCTGCCGTCGCCCCACCGCCCCCGACGCCGACCCCCGCCACCCCCGATGCCCCCGACCCCCACCAGACCGCCGCCGCCCCCAAATCTCTCTCTCGCTCCCGGCGGCGGCTGCGGGCGAACGGTGGATCCACCGGCAGAAGGCGAGCAGAGAAGCCATAGGGAGAAGGAAGAAGGTGCGTGCGCAGCATTCCCCTTCCCGCCCCTCCTCCATGGTTCCCTAGAACGGTCGATGATCTACTCCTGCTGATCCCGTGGAACCCTCATGCTTGAATCGTCTGAAATCTCGTTCCTAGGGTTTGGAAGAAGGCAATCCGCGAGTCCACCCGCAGAAGGCTAGCCGCGAGTCCACCTGCAGAAGGCTAGCAGCGAACCCACTGGAAGAAGGCCAACCGAAGGTGCGTTCCTCTCTGATATGCTTCATCTTCTGTAAAATGTAATATTTGCTGCCTTGTTGTGCGATGTCCCTGCATGCTACTATGTTCTTTTGTGTAGACAGCTGATGTGACTTAAATTTGTTGCACAGCACTGTTATCTGCATTTATCCTGATTACCACAATCAATTCGTTGGAGCCTACATGTCTGAATCTGCATAATAATCCCCTTTACCCCATAAACACACTTTTGGATCTGTTTGAACCTATGCGAAGTAGCTGGAGCTGCCGTACTGTTGTCTTTTATTTCTCCAATGTCATTTAGTATGTGTGCTTTACTGTTACTTGTTGGCTCCATCTTGCAAGTTCACTGAAATTGTTGTAGTCTAAAAAACAGTTAATTGAAACTGCTGCAGTCTGAAACTGTCAGGAGTTGGTAATTATCGGCAACTGTTGTGGTCTTGTAGATAAGTGTGAAAGATGATTACACACAACCTTGGTATGGAAAGCATTGATTTCATACTATTCTCATCGATTCAGATAATGCAGTACTATATGATGAGTGAGGAATAACCTGAATTGTGATGCTTGTGCGTTGACGTGGTGTAGGAGGAGTTTCAGTTGGCGCTTCTCAAGACCAGTAAGAAGGAGAGTTTGTTTGCTGATCGAGTAAGTCCATATATAGTGCTGCTCCTACTCCTCTGGTATACATGTTCTGCTCCTACTCCTCTGGTATTCGAAAATCTCTATATGCTAGTACAAATGTGCGAGCGAACACTATAGTGCTATTTTTGTAAGTGAACTGGTAATGTGAGTCAGCTACCAAGTACACGTGCATAGTTTATTCTATTGCTTTACTTTAGTAGTGGAAGTAGTACTACTTTATGTGACCAAATAGTACGCTTAATAGGTTAAGAAAAAGGATGGCAGCTTCATTCTTTTCCAAACTAATACTGTATAATTCTCTGTGCCTGGTTCTGCATTGTATACTCCACTAAAGATACTAACACCCTAGTTGCATATACCAGCCTTCTAACACACTAGTTGAAACATAATCTTTGTGAACTACTACTTTCCTAATACTGCTGTGATTGTTCCACAATTGTATCTTGAATCATCAGCCCCCTGTGCCATTTTGATCTTCTGGACATGATTTGCGGCATCTAGAATTATGTTAGCTTTGTTCTGTAGGACTGTAACTACAAGACCAAAGTTTCTTGCTCACCTATGGAATAAAAGAAAGTAGAAAAGGGGCTATAAAGTTCATGTGCTTTTCTTTGAACATGCAAGTATTATTATTATTTCTTTCTGTTAACTGTCCATTTGGGGGCAAACTGTGACCCCAAACTGTCGATTTCCCTTGGTATATGTTGTGTTCAGCTTTGGCAGAAGTTCAGAACTGTTATGCAGTGTTGGCTGTTAGTCTGATATGAATCTAGAAGTGTTGATTTTCCTTGGTATATGTTGTGTTCAGTTTTGGCAGGAGTTCAGAACTGTTAGGCTTGTAAAGATGATCACATGTTTTACGTGTTTGTAAAGAACTGTTAGGCTTGTAAAGATGATCATATGTTGTGTTCAGTTTTATTGTTTGGCAATTGTTCAGAACTGTTATTGGACATGTTTTACGTGTTGATCCATCAATTGATCACATTGAGAAAGACTTGTAAAGATGATGGTCATCTTTTACAGAAAACAATTTCTGTAAACACGTCAGTAACTTTGCTAGTTTACTGGGTTTTGTCTCCGACCATCGTGTCGTGATGATTTTGCAGGTACCCCGAGAGGCCCTTGAGTTTGTCGGAATGCCGATTAACTTCCGTTCCGGCAAATTCGGGTACTCCATATGTCCTATTTTCAGCAAAGGTCATGCTGAAATTTTCCGTGAATTTTAGCATGACTTTGCTAAAAATAGGACATATGGGGTACTTGCGACTAATGCATTGGCCGGGGTATCTTAGTACTTAATTAAGTAGGATCAACTGTCCCTTTATTCTTGCTGCATTAAACGATTGGTGGCAATAGAGCTAAGTGATTAGGCCCAACTTAGAATTCTCCTTCCCTTTTCTTGATAGGGTATATTATTAGAAGATACCCATATATATCAGTCAACCTAGGGTGCCTCGGCATCGATAAACCCTAAATGATGAAAACTTAACTTAGCATTTAGGGTGCCTCGGCGTCGATAAACCCTAAACTATAAAACCTTGGCTTTTAGGGTGCCTCGGTGTCGATAAAAACCTAAATGATGAAAGCTTAGGCTTTTAGGGTGCCTCGGCGTCGACAAACCCTAAATGATAAAAGCTTAGCTTTTAGGATGCCTCGACGTCGACAAACCCTAAATGATGAGACCATGATCTTGTTCCTTGACAATAACCAACTTTTTGACCAAACTTTTTTCCTATTTAGAGCGAAACATGGCCCACAATGATGAGGCCGGCGGTTCGGGCGGCAAGGCATTCTGGGAGCTGTCCCAGGAGATGGAGGAAGAACCTCACCGCTATGAGGACGCCGCGGAAGACACAGATCCTGACTACACAACCCCTAGTGGCGTCGGGGATGACACCACTGATGGTGCCGCCGAGGATGCCACCACTGATGATGGCAGCGCACGCACAGATGGCAGCCAACCAAAGAGGCAACGGAAGGACCGGCGCCCGAACATGCTCGGCATCGTCAAGGAGGAATTTACTGAAGTGAACTCCGACGGGGATCCAACAACGACCAAAGAATTAGTTGAGGGGTACTCGGTTCAGCTCGGGTGCATTCTCCGGAGCACCGTCTCGATCAACACCGAGAACCTAAGGCATAAGGACCGAGGGAATTTGGGCAACCTCCTCTTCACGAAGCTGCACGAACAATACAAGTTCCCCGCTGACTTTGCAAACACACGCCTCTTAGGGAATAAAGTGAACAGTGCCGCCCTCACGAAGATGAGCACGGCCCTGTCTACTTGGAGAAGCGCGGTGAAGAGAATGATTAACAAAGGTGATAGTTATGAGAAGGTCAAGGCGAAAAATCCTTCGATCAGGGAAGATGACTACAAGGAGTTCAAGATCAAGTGCGAGAGCGGCGCATCCGAGGAATCAAGTCAGTGGGGGAAAGAGATGCAGGACTTGAACTTAGGGGTCCACAAACTCTGTCCCGGCGGTTACAGAGTGGCGGAACCTATATGGGACAAGGAGGACGCGGAGCGTGCCAAGCAAGGCCTACCGCCCCGCTTCGAGAAATACCATGACAAGCAGACCAGGAACTATGTCAGGGCCCGGTACAAGGAGGACCCGGTAACAAAGGAGCTTACCACGGATCCGAAGACCAAGGCGCTTGAGCGTGTTCTGGTAAGGAATACACCCCCGCGTAATTAGCTCCATATGGTTGCATTCTAATTAATGAAGCCAACTTTCTAAATGGTTCACATTCCTTCCGCAGGAGACTGAAAGCAGTAGCGCGGGGTCGTCTCAGAGCTCCCCTTGGGACAGCACTCTAAATAGGGCGTTGAACATAATGAAAAACAAGGATAAGCTCAGTAAGCCGTCGTCAGCTGGTCGTGTGGCCGGCAAAGGCTTGTCCACAAAATGGTCGTCATATTATAACGCTGGTGGGCGAAAGGATAAAAAAGACCAGCTCGGAAAGCCAGTCGCGAGGTTCAAGAACTCAAGGCACAAGTGGCGCGGATTCCGGAGATTTTCCAAGAGCAAGTGCAACAACAACTGGGAACGATGCTCACCGCCATTGTGCCTACCTTGATTCAGGGGCTGCAGACGTGGATTGTGGGCGGCCAACAGGGGCCGCCCCCGGTTCCCAGCTTCACGGCCAGCAACTCGCACAACGCGCAGGCGGCGCCATTGGTGTCTCCGGCAGAGGCGGTATTGGTGTCTCCGGCGCCGGCACGAGCATTGGAGCTTAATGCACCCGGGTGTACGCCGGCCGGCACCTCGGCAGCAAGCGGCCCCTCCGTCAGTTGCACGCCCGCCATTGGCGGTGCCTCGACATTAGCCGAGCTCGACGCCATCACGGTAACTAAGCCTCTCGGCCGATGACTTCATCTCCTTTCCTTTGACTGGGCATCCCTGACGCCCTACATGTTTTCGCTGGGCGCCGCCGACGTTCCATGCACTCTCCTGCACTTCGTGGGCGGTGAGTTGATCGATGTCGCCAAGGGCAGAATCGTTCAACCGGGCAACCCCGTGTTCCACAGTAATCCAATGCCACCCACCGTGTATAGGGTTGAACTGGTTCGGGTGCTGCCAGGATGCGACGAGTTGTTACCTCCGATTCGACCCGCTGGGGCCGACGAAGATGATGTGATGAGCCCCAGCGCCTGCGTAAGCTGGCCCCTGCTTTGGCCGAAGAGCCAGATTCGTTTGGGGCGGGGGACACCACCCCACAGGCAACACCGCCAATCGTGCCGGTGCCAAGCCATGGCAAGACCGCCACAACGCTACCGAACATGCTGGACATCCCTATGGCACAGGATCCGGACATGCATATGGCACAGGATCCGGACAACGACGACAACGACGATGGTACATTTACCAACGTCGATAAGTACTTTGCCGAACATGGGTACGGTGACGAATTCTTCGGGCCTCCTTCTCAAGAACCCAACCCTGAAAAAGACGACCGCAATCTAGCTAGTACCGCGGAGAAACCCAATTGCAACAGGCGTCGTCTAGCGTTCAGTTCTCAGGAGACGCCTCTAGCTGCCGCCTTCACTGAGCCTCAGATAGCCGAGGTGCGGAATATTATCAGCCCCAACACACTCAAGAAGGCGGTCTCTGAGCAGAACTCGATCCCATTACAGCAGATGAGGAAGAAGGGACAGAAACGAAAGAATAACAATGGTGGTGCGAGCCAGCCGACACCGAGTACGATCCGTGCTCAGGACGGGCCATCTTCACCTAAGGATATCTCGAGGAGGGTGCATGTGGCGGGTAGGCCGATGCTACTGACTAATTTGCTCAATGCTACAACCGATGCTATGCGGAGTCTGCATGACAGTGTTCTTTCTTTGGAGAAGCGGCGTCTCTCCGAGAATGATGTGGCATACCCGGTTTTCGTGGCCAAGGTGCCAGAGGGCAAGGGCTTTGTGGATAGCGCCATCGGGGGTACGATCGTCCTGCGGTTTGATGACATCTTCGCTATGTTTAACCTTCATCCGCTGCACTACACCTTCGTTCGGCTATTTTCGCTGAGTATGGAGATGCGGATCATTAGAGACAAGACACAGACATCGTGATAGTCGACCCCTTCTACGTGCGTCCCAAGACCTTGGGCAGCGCTGGGGACCGGCAAGTCGCGAGTTCATACCTCACGATGTTTCCTGAAAGAACTATGTGGCGCTGGGGACCGGCAAGACCGGCAAATTTCATCAAACTTTTCATAATCTTCTGATATGTCTGTCTTGTCATCCACTCCCACGATGTTTCTTTTCCCTGAAAGAACTATGTGGCGCTTTGGCTCATCGTATGATGTATTCGCTTCCTTATCTTTTCTTTTTCTCGGCTTGGTAGATATGTCCTTCACATAGAAAACCTGCACCACATCATTGGCTAGGACGAATGGTTCGTCTGCATACGCAAGATTGTTGAGATCCACTATTGTCATTCCGTACCGCGGGTCTTCCGTTACCCCGCCTCGTGTCATATTGACCCATTTGCACCGAAACAAAGGGACCTTCAAACCACGTCCATAGTCAAGTTCCCATGTGTCCTCTATGCAACCATAATATGTGTCCTTTCCCGTCTTGGTTGCTGCGTCAAAGCGGACACCACTGTTTTGGTTGGTGCTCTTCTTATCTTGGGCGATCGTGTAAAATGTTTTCCCATTTATCTCGTACCCTTTGAAAGTCATTATATTCGAAGATGGTAACTGGGGCAGCAAGTACAGGTCATCTTCGATAGCGGCGTCATGCATGTCACGTGTCTGCAACCAACCGGCGAAAGTCCCCGTTTGTTCACGTGTAATCCAGTCGTCAGACTACTCCAGGTGTTTGGAGCATAGAAAATTCTTGTGTTCCTCCATATACGGAGCCACCAACGCGGAATTCTGTAGAACTGTGTAGTGTGCTTGAGTGAGAGAATGCCCGTCCATACATATTATGTGATCCCCTCCTAGTGTGGCTTTTCCACCCAGTCTGCCCTTATGCCGCGATTCAAGAACACCAATCGGCTTAAGGTCAGGAATAAAGTCAATACAAAACACAATGACATCCTCATTTGCATGGCCTCTGGAGATGCTTCCTTCTGGCCTAGCACGGTTATGAACATATTTCTTTAAGACTCCCATGAACCTCTCAAAGGGGAACATATTGTGTAGAAATACAGGACCCAGAACGTTAATCTCTTCGCACAGGTGAACTAGGACGTGTGTCATGCTGTTGAAGAAGGATGGTGGGAACACCAACTCGAAACTGACAAGACATTGCACCAAATCATTCTCTAACCTTGGTATGATTTCTGGATCGATTACCTTCTGAGAGATTGCATTGAGGAATGCACATAGCTTCACAATGGCTAATCAAACGTTTTCCGGTAGAAGCCCCCCTCAATGCAACCGGAAGTAGTTGCATCATAATCACGTGGCAGTCATGAGACTTTAGGTTCTAGAACTTTTTCTCTGCCATTTATTATTTCCTTTATATTCGACAAGAAGCCAGACGGTACCTTCATACTGAGTAGGCATTCAAAGAAGATTTCATTCTCTTCTTTGGTAAGAGCGTAGCTGGCATGACCGTGATGTATTCCGTCTTTTCCGAGCATACATTGCTGGTCCTCCCGTGCCTCTGGTGTATCTTTTGTCTTCCCATACACACCCAAGAAGCCAAGCAGGGTCACGCAAAGATTCTTCATCACATGCATCACATCGATTGTAGAGCGGACCTCTAGGTCTTTCCAATATGGCAGGTCCCAAAATGTAGATTTCTTCTTCCACATGGGTGCGCATCCGTCAGCGTCATTCGGAACAGGTTGTACGCCAGGACCCTTTCCAAAGATTACCTTCAAATCCTTGACCATATCATGTACATCAGCACCAGTACGGTGGTGAGGCTTCGTCCGGTGATCCGCCTCACCTTTGAAATGCTTGCCTTTCTTTCTTACAGGATGCCTGCTCGGAAGAAATCGATGATGTCCCAGGTACACATTCTTCTTACAATTATTCAAATATTTACTGTCGGTATCATCCAAACAGTGCGTGCATTCGCGGTATCCCTTGTTTGTCTGTCCTGAAAGGTTACTGAGAGCCGGCCAATCATTGATGGTCACGAACAGCAACGCCTTTAGGTCAAATTCTTCCTGTCTGTGCTCATCCCACACACGTACACCTTTTCCATTCCACAGTTGTAAGAGTTCTTCAACTAATGGCCTTAGGTACACATCAATGTCGTTGCCGGGCTGCTTAGGGCCTTGGATGAGCACTGGCATCATAATGAACTTCCGCTTCATGCACAACCAAGGAGGAAGGTTATACATACATAGAGTCACATGCCAGGTGCTATGCTTGCTGCTCTGCTCCCCAAAAGGATTAATGCTATCTGCGCTTAGACCAAACCATACGTTCCTTGCGTCACCGTCACCTGCAAAGTCCTCCCTATACTTTCCCTCGATTTTTCTCCACTGCAACCCGTCAGCTGGTACTCTCAACTTCCCGTCTTTCTTACGGTCTTCTCTGTGCCATCGCATGCTCTTTGTTTTGGAACAAATGTTTCAACCGTGGTATTATAGGAGCATACCACATCACCTTGGCAGGAATCTTCTTCCTGGTGCGCTCGCCCTCGACATCACCAGGGTCATCGTGGCTGATCTTATAGCGCAATGCACCGCATACAGGGCACGCGGTCAAGTCCACGTACTCAACACGGTAGAGGATGCAGTCATTAGGGCATGCATGTATCTTCTGCACCTCTAACCCTAGAGGGCAGACAACCTTCTTTGCTTCGTACGTACTCTCGAGCAATTCGTTGTCCTTTGGAAGGATCTTCTTTAACATTACCAACAACTTTCCATATCCCTTGTCAGATACACCATTCTCTGCCTTCCATTGCAGCAATTCCAGTGTGGTGCCCAGCATTTTCTTGTCAGCTTCGCAATTCGGGTACCACAATTTCTTGTGATCCTCTAACATGCGCTGCAAGTTCTTCTTCTCCTTTTCACTTGCGCAGTTTCTCTCCGCATCGGCAACGGCCCGACCTAGATCATCAGCTAGCTCATCTGATGCCTCTTCTTCAGCTTCTTCCCGCATTGCCGGAGCTTCTTCCCCCATTGTTGTATCATCGTATTCAGGGAACCCATGGCCAGGATAGCTATCGTCGTCCTCTTCTTCTTCATTGTCTTCCATCATAACCCCTCTTTCAACGTGCTTGGTCCAAACATTATAGTGGGGCATGAAACCGGACTCAAACATGTGGACGTGAATGGTTCTTGAGTTAGAGTAATTGTGATCATTCTTATACCAGCACCTGGACAAGGCATAAAACCATCCGCCCGCTTTTTTGCCTCACCCGCAAGCATAAAAGTATGCACACCATCAACGAACTGGGGAGAGCATCGGTCATCATACATCCATTGCCGGCTCATCTTCATTACTCAGGACCGAATAGACCAAATTAATACAAGTTCATACATAAAGTTCATACAACACTTATTCTCATAAAACAAACATACAAATAACTATCTAGCTAAAGCATTTAAATGCAACAACAAATGCGATCAAGATCGCAACTAAGGTAACAATTGATCCAACAACATAATGATACCAAGCCTCACTATCAATGGCATATTTTCCAATCTTTCTAATCTTCAATCGCATTTTCTCCATCTTGATCGTGTGATCATTGATGACATCAGCAACATGCAACTCCAATTCCATCTTCTCCCCTCAATTCTTTTCAATTTTTCTTTAAATACTCGTTTTCTCCTTCAACTAAATTTAACCTCTCGACAATAGGGTTGGTTGGAATTTCTGGTTCACATACCTCCTAGATAAAAATATCTATGTCAACTTGATGGGCATAATTTTTCATAAACACGAAATGCAACAAATAGTTATAAAAGAGAATATACCACATCCGAATCATAACCCGGACGAGGGCCGACAGGGACAGATATCAAAACCATGGCACTATGAATAACAAACAACGTACGGGTAAGATAATTATACAAGTAATGATATATCTAAATCACACAAACATGATATATATATATATATATATATATATATATATAGATATATATATAAAAGATAAGATAAGAACAAGAGGCTCACCACAAGGTGGTGCCGGCGACGGGACAGTGCGGATGATCGACGGTGGTTAGGATGGAGACGGGAAGGCACTAAGTAAACCACACCTAAATATGCAAACTAAGAGTTATTTTGAGCTCAAATTGCATATAAATCAAATAAACTACCACATCTAATTCCTCCCAATTTACTAAAACCCACAAATTAATCACTATATAAAGCATTGCAACAGCTAATCTAGCAATGAGAGATGGAAAGGACAAATTTGCTTACCGTTGTGATCACTTGAATGGATGGTGGCCTTCAAATCTTGACAAAATTTGGGCAAAATGTGTGATGAGCTCGAGGAAGAGGGGAAGAACAGAGAGGAGAGGGGAAAGGGGAAAAACAGGGCGAGCTCGATCGCGGGTGGACGAAGGGTTTATATAGGACGACCTTTAGTACCGGTTCGTTGCACGAACCAGTATTAAAGGTGTTGGTTGGGCCCCAGACTAACAACATCCTGACACCACTCTCTTTAGTACCGGTTCGTGGCACGAACCGGTGCTAAAGGTTCGCAACGAGCCGGTACTAATGAGAGCGGCCCGCCTAGCCGTTGGTACCGGCACTAATGGTCACATTAGTGCCGGCTTAAATACGAACCGAGACTAATGAGCTGAACATTAGGCCCTTTTTCTACTAGTGAAGTGATAAAAGTAAAGGTTTTGACTCCATTGGGAGTTTTTGTTTGGTTATTTTAGAGATTAACTCTTTTTCATGTTTGCAGTTTGGGACTGGGCATCCCTATTACCGCCCTTTTCTCGTGCGATGGCGAGTGAATAAACACTCGACCTGAGAATAACCCACTTAGCATGGAAGATACCGACCACCTCCTGTCGTTCCATGAATGATCCAGGCACACAAAAAGGATAATTATTTAGAAGTTTTTAGATGTGGCACATGCAAATTTACTTAGGATGGCAGGGTACTACCGCATATAGGTAGGTATGGTGGACTCATCTGGAATAACTTTGGGTTCAAGGTTTTTGATGTACAAGCAGAGTTCCCACTTAGTACACGCGAAGGCTAGCAATTAGATTGAGAAGCGGCCAGCTAGAGAGCAACAACGGTCATAAACATGCATTATCCATAAGTAACATTGGACACTAACATGAGTAGGATATGAACACCATGAACAAAAATATCATAGAGGCTATGTTGGTTTTGATTCAACTACATTCATGAACATGTGCCAAGTCAAGCCACTCGAACATTCAGAGGAGGATACCATATCATCATACTACATCACAATCATTTTAACGCAATGTTGATATCCAAGATAAATCATTATCCACTCCTAGCTACTTATGCATGGCTTGAGGAACTATAATCTCTAATTTTCATTGCAAACATGCTTAATCATAATGGGTTGAATCATGGATACTAGGTTAAACATATTTACACAAACAGAACAAGTCGAGTTCATACCAGTTTCTCTCTACCACGGCCAGTTCATCGAATATCGTCATTATTGCCTTTCACTTGCATGACCGAACGATATGAAAATAATAATAGTGCAAGAGTGCCATGGACTAAGCTGGAATCTGCAAATATTTTATTCAGCAGGAGAAGACAAGGTCAAATGTGCTCTTTACTAGTTCAACAATTATTCATATGAGAGCCACTCAACATTTTCATCGTGGTCTTCTCCTCCGTACAACTCGAATAAAAAGAAAATAAATTCAGAGAAACACACTGAAATATTTTTGGAGTTTTTGGTTTTCTCGAACAAGCAAATACGAGAAAAAGTATTTCCACGGGAGAGCTCCCAACAAGCAAAAGAAGAACAAGGAAATCTTTTTGGTTTTTCTTTTTAGAGCTACCACTAAGCATGCATAGAAAGTGAACTACTACAACTAATCTTTTTTGGTTTTTCTCAAGTTTTTCAAACACACAAGAAGAAAGCAAGAAAATAAATCTAAGCATGGATAATACAATGAAAAAGTGTGAACACCGACAAATGAAAATAAGTGGACATGAATGTAATGTCGGTGAGAAACACGTACTCCCCCAAGCTTAGGCTTTTGGGCTAACTTCGTAATCAATCAGTAACCTGGAGGGTAGTAGGGGTGCTAAGGAGCGGGCATCCACTCGTCCCACTGCTGAGGTTCATGTGCTGCCTCCGCAGCAGCTTGAGCTTTCCGGTAGGCGATGATGTCCTCGGGCATAATCCTATATCCGCCCCTGGCAACAAAATCAAACAAGGCAGGAGCAGGCAATGGAATAACATCATGAGTCCTCACACTAAAAACCAGGTTATATGGAATAGGGATGTCAGGAGATTCGATATTAGTAAAATGGTGGTGATCCATGGCGGCGCGGTGTAGGTAAACCTTGGTCAGAGGATAATCATGAGGGCGTATCCCAACATTAAAGTGGGCCACCAAACGAGTAGCATAAATCCCACCATGTATTTTACCCTGAGATTTATTAAGGTGGAGGCGGCGAGCCACAATAGCCCCCAAGCTATAAGTGTTGTCGCCCTCCAGTGCGTGACATAAAATAGTAAGGTCTGGTGAACTAAGTGCACCTACCTTCTCCCTAGCAAGCAAGCATTTTGTAATGAAAAGTGCAAAGTAATGAACAGCAGGAAAATGCAAGCGAGCGGCACTGGTAGCCGACACCCCTCTCTCATGTCCCACTGTCAAAGTGCGAGAAAAGGCCTCAAACCCAGCCGGCCTAGGCTCGGCTAAGCTCCCATCAGAAGGGATCATGCATATGTCACAAAATTCAGTAAGTGGTATCTGATGGTTATCAGCATATAAATCAAAGCTCACTTCAGGAGGATTATTCCTAGGCAGGAAAGTAAAACTTTGAACAAAGATATTTGTGAGGATTTGATGCTGGTCACACTCATCTGCGAAGAACTCGGTGAAGCCGGCATTAGCAGCATATTGTCTGAACTCTTGAAGGAATCCAGCCTCCTCCAGGAACGGGGTGTGCGGCCATTCACATGGCCGTACTTCTGCCAACCTCCGAGGATGGAGATCACTATCAGATGACTCCCCAATCACACCCTTGGAATTCTTCTTAGAGCTAAACTTCCTAAAGATATTCATGGTTTTCCTATGAACAAAATTCTGAAATTTGTTAGCCCACAAAATTTTCTCAACAAAACTTCACAAAAATGATACCAACTACTCATAGGGATACATAGAAGCCATAGCAAGCATTCAAACTACTTAGAACTCTAAGAATTCAACATGCAAGCTCATCTACAGCAGCACCAAGAGTAGCTAATTATTCAAAATATACACCATTAAAACAAAAACTAATTGGCCAAACGGTGGAGTCAAATACCTAGCAACAATCCCCCGAAACAGTTTCGGAAATGGAGCTTTGAGCAAAGAGATCGAAATCAGCGGGTTTGAGAGCAAGAACACGGGAGAGAGAGCAATGGAGATTTTTTTCTAGAGGTAGGTGATGATGTGGGATGAAGGGATAAGTGAGGGGGCCCATGTGGGGACCACAACCCACCAGGGCGCGCCTGGGGGTCCTGGCGCGCCCAAGTGGGTTGTGCCCACTTGGTGCACCTCCCTCTGATATTATTTGCACCAAAAATTCAGAAATATTCAGAAAAAAATCGTATTAAATTTTCAGAGCATTCTGAGAACTTTTATTTTTGGGTCATTTTTTTATTGCAGGGAAATTCAGAAAATAGACAAAACATGACATTTTATTTTATTTAACTAATAAAAACAGAAAACCAAAAGTAAGGATAGAAGGTAGTGCTTACTAAATTCATCAACATCATACCGCTAAAAAATGATTTATTAATAAGGTTGATCAGGTCTTATTAACAACCACTTTCGATTAGCATGAAACCGAAGAACTTTCGTAAATCACTAAGTTACCTCAATGGGGATATGAATGTCCCCAACAACAAGCATTTCATATTTCTTTTTGATAGTAGGCAGAGGTATTTGAAAACTTCCAATAGTGATTGTCTGAGATTTTTCAATAACATTAATACCATTCACATGGAATTGTTTCTTCGGAAAGTGCACCGTATGCTCATTACCATTGATATGAAAAGTGACCTTGCTTTTATTGCAATCTATAACAGCCCCTGCAGTATTCAAGAAGGGTCTACCAAGGATAATCAACATGTCGTCCTCGGGCATCTCAAGTATAACAAAGTCAGTCAAAATAGTAACATTAGCAACAACAACGGGCACATCCTCACAGATACCGATAGGTATGGCAGTTGATTTGTCAGCCGTTTGCAAAGATATTTTAGTAGGTGTGAGTTTATTCAAATCAAGGCTTTTATATAAAGAGAAAGGCATAACACTAACACCAGCTCCTAAATCACACAAAGCAATTTTCACATAATTCTTTTTGATGGAGCAAGGTATAGTTGGTATTCTCGGATCTCCAAGTTTTTTAGTTACTCCATCTTTCAAAGTATAATTAGCAAGCATAGTGGAGCTTTCAGCTTCCGGTATTTTTCTCTTATTTGTGATGATGTCTTTCATATACTTTGCATAAGGAGGCATTTTTAGGATATCAGTCAAGCGAGTACGCAAAAAGACTGGCCTCAGCATTTCAGTAAAGCGTTCAAATTCTTCATCATCTTTCTTTTTAGTTGAATTGGGTGGAAAAGGCATAGGTTTTTGAACCCACGGTTCTCTTTCTTTACCGTGTTTTCTAGCCATAAAGTCTCTTTTGTCATATCATTTATTCTTAGGTTGTGGGTTATCAAGATCAACAGGTAGTTCTATCTCAACATCATTATCTGGTTCTTTGTCATTATTTGGTTCAGTGTATTCATGAACCTCATCATTATCTTTTTCATTATCACTAGGTGGATGTTCATTACCAGACTGAGTTTCAGCATCAGAGATAGAAGTTTCATTATCATTATCAGGAGGTTTTTCTATTTCAGGTTCACTAGAAGTGTGCAATGTCCTATCATTTTTCTTTTTCTTTCTAGAAGGACTAGGTGCACTAGTATTACTTCTTTGTGAATATTGTTCGATTCTTTTTGGGTGTCCCTCAGGATAAGTGGTTCGTGAGTCATTTTACCTCCTCTAGTTGCAACTCTAACAGCAAAGTCATGTATGTTGTTATTCAGTTCATCAAGCAATTCTCTTTGTGATTTAGCAACTTGTTCTAACTGGGTTTGTACCATAGAAGCATGTTTTCCAACACCTCTAACATCGTTTGAAATCCTAATAACAAGTCACTCAAGCGAGCAATCATATCAGAATTATATTTCAATTGTTTCATAACATTTGCATTGAAGTGATCTTTTTTTCTAATGTAGTTTTCAAACTCATAAAGGCATTGACTAGGATGCATATTGTGAGGATTGTCATTATCATTGAATTTCATTAGAGAATTTACCTCTACCACCTTAGGCAGTGGTGGTGTATTAAGCCCATGTATTTCTTCAATAGGAGGTAAATTTTTAACATCCTCGGCTTTAATACCTTTTTCCTTCATAGATTTCTTTGCCTCTTGCATATCTTCAGGACTGAGATATAATATACCCCTCTTCTTCAGAGTGGGTTTAGGCGGTGATTCAGGAAGAGTCCAATCATCAAAAAAATTCAGTATGTTATTCAATAATTCTTCAGCTTGTCCAACAGTTCGTTCCCTGAAAACACAACCAGCACAACTATCTAGGAAGTCCCTAGAAGCATCGGTTAGTCCATTATAGAAGATATCAAGTATTTCATTTTTCTTAAGAGGGTGATCAGGCAAAGCATTAAGTAACTGGCAAAGCCTCCCTCAAGCTTGTCGGAGACTCTCTTCTTTAGTTTGCACAAAGTTAAATATTTCCTATGACAAAGCTTGTTTGTTATGAGCAAGAAAATATTTTTCAGACAAGTAATAAATCATATCCTGGGGACTATGCACACAACCAGGAGAAAGAGTATTGTACCAAGCTTTAGCATCACCCTTTAATGAGAAAGGAAATAATTTGAGAATAAAGTAATAACGAGTTTTCTCATCATGGGTAAAAAGGGTGGCTATATCATTCAACTTAGTAAGATGTGCCACAACAGTTTCAGTTTCATAACCATGGAAAGGATCAGATTGAACCAGAGTAATTAACTCTGGGTCGATAGAGAATTCATAATTCTTATCATCAATAAAGATAGGTGAAGTAGAAAACTTAGGATCACATTTCATTCTAGCATTTCATAGATTTTTTTTATACTTTCATAATAATTTCTCTCGATCATCTATATCCTTACTATCAAGAATATCTCTAGTTGTCTCCTCATTCATAACATAACCTTTCGGTACCTTAGGCAATTCATATCTAGGAAGGCTAGTTCTTGCAGGTGTTTCAGGAGTTTTAGTTTCAAGCTCATCATCAGATTCAACAACATCATGTTGTATTACTCTAGCAATTTGTTCATCAAGAAATTCACCAAGTGGCACATCATCATTATCAAGCAAGGTACTAACATCATCATAACCATCAGTCATAGTAGAAGTAGCATCATCAATAACTTGCGACATATTTTAATTGATAGAATGTGGTGGTGTTGCAAGTTTACTCATAACAGAAGGTGAATCTAAAGCAGAACTGGATGGCAGTTCCTTACCTCCCCTCGTCTTAGAGGAATAAATCTTAGTCTTAGGATCCTTCAGATTCTTCATAGTGATAAATTGATAATAATCCCAAGTGACTCAACAAATATAGCTATGCTCCCTGGCAACGGCGCCAGAAAAAGGTCTTGATAACCCACAAGTATAGGGGATCGCAACAGTTTTCGAGGGTTGAGTATTCAACCCAAATTTATAGATTCGACACAAGGGGAGCCAAAGAATATTTGAAGGTATTAGCAGCTGAGTTGTCAATTCAACCACACCTGGAGATTAATTAGCAAGTAATCAATAGCAAAGTAATATGATAGTTTTGATAGTAGTGACAGCAGTAAAAGTAACGGTAACAGTGATAGCAGTAATTTTGTAGCAAGTGTAATAGTAGTGATAGCAGTAGTAACTTAGCAGAAACAATATAAGATAAATTCATAGGCATTGGATCGGTGACTTGTTGGATGATATTCATCATGAAACAGTTATAACCTAGGGAGATACGGCACTAGCTCCAGTTCATCGATATAATGTAGGCATGTATTCCGTAAATAGTCATACTTGCTTATGGAAAGAACTTGCATGACATCTTTTGTCCTACCCTCCCATGGCAACGGGGTCCATATTGGAAACTAAGGGATATTAAGGCCTCCTTTTAATATTGAACCGGAACAAAGCATTAACACATAGTGAATACATGAACTCCTCAAACTATGGTCATCACCGGGAGTGGTCCCGACTATTGTCACTCAGGGGTTGCCGGATCATAACATGTAGTAGGTGAATATAACTTCCAAGATCGGATCTAAACCATGGCTATAACTATGATAACATAAACGGTTCAGATCTGAGTTCATGGCACCCAGGCCCAAAGTGACAAGCATTAAGCATGGCAAAGTCATAGCAACATCAATCTAAGAACATAGTGGATACTAGGGATCAAGCCCTAACAAAACTAACTCGATTACATGATGAATCTCATCCAACTCCTCACCGACCAGCGAGCCTATGAAGGAATTACTCACTCCCGGTGGGGAGCGTCATGGAATTGGCGATGGAAAAGGGTTGGTGATGATGAAGAACGAAGACCCCCCTCTCCGGAGCCCCGAACGGACTCCAGATCTGGCCTCCCGATGAAGAACATGAGGTGACGGCGGCTCCGTCTCATGGATCGCGATAATTCTTTCTCCCTGTTTTCTTTCTGGAAAAATAGGATTTTATAGCATCGGTTTCAGGGTCAGCAGGGCCACCAGGTGGGGACAACCCACTTGGGCGTGCCAGGAGAGGGGTGCGCACCCTGGTGGGTTGTGCCCACCCAGGGGCCCCTCTCCGGTAGGTCTTGGCTCCAAAAATTCTTATATATTATATAAAAATTCCTCGCGAAGTTTCGTTCCATTCCGAGAACTTTTATTGCTACACAAAAACAACATCATGGCAGTTCTGCTGTAAACAGCGTCAGTCCGGGGTTAGTTTCATTCAAATCATGCAAATTAGAGTCCAAAACAAGAGGAAAAGTGTTAGGAAAAGTAGATACGTTGGAGACGTATCATAGATCGCCATTACTTTACTCTGATTTCTTGTCCATCACTTACTTGTTAGTTGAAAGCAAACATTGGTTGCGAAGTTTCCTTTGTCCGGTTTGCACCTTCAAAGCCGCCATGGCACGCTCAACACTATACTCGGAATGCTTATGGTTTCCCCTTTTATATTCCACACTAGTTAAATGACAGTAGACTAAGTTTCAAAATTGGGTCAGTCGATTTTTGAGAGCTCGCCGGAGTTCGCCGGTGGGAATGAAGGGGCTCGCCGGAGGGCTGCCCGATTATCTATCTTAGGGTTTCGGGCGGGGACAGTGGTTGTGGGGGGCTGTCGTCGGGCTATGGCGGGGCCTCGCCGGAGGCAAAACTCGACACTGGTGGGGGTGGGGTTAGCTAGAGGGATGGTCGGGGGCGGCGAAAGATCTGAGTGGTGGGCGCTTCAGGGGAGGGAGGGGCCGGTGGGTCGGCCGGCGACCCGTGTGGTGGTCTTTAGGGGAAGAATAAGAGGCGAGGAAGAAGAAGGGTTAGGAGACGTAGGATCTTCATCCAACCACCTGAAATGGTCGACTGACCAAAATGATGAAAGTCAGGCGACTTGAATGTAGACATTCCCATATATTCAGTACTATTATCGTAGGTGCTTCGAGACATACGTGCAAGCAGTGCTCCTCAACCCATCAAGCTAAACAACATGCCACTCATAATTCCAAACTTAGTTGCTCAAGTACGAAACTTGATGTTGACATTTACTAAAACTGAGAATGTTTAATTGGTTACTTGATGTTCCTACTTTACTTTCGAAAAGCACATGCGCCACATATCGAGGGGCAACAGGGAGTTGCGTTCTTTATGTGCTCTGGTTCATCATGTGTGGCCAACCAACATTTTATTATCCAAAATCTGCTTGCTCTTCTTTAGCATGCTCTGAAGGAAATATGCCCTAGAGGCAAAAATAAAGTTGTTATTTATATTTCCTTATATCATGATAAATGTTTATTATTCATGCTAGAATTGTATTAACCGGAAACTTGATAGATGTTTGAATACATAGACAAAACAAACTGTCCCTAGTATGCCTCTACTAGACTAGCTCATTAATTAAAGATGATTAAGTTTCCTGACCATAGACATGTGTTGTCATTTGATGAACGGGATCACATCATTAGAGAATGATGTGATGGACAAGACCCATCCGTTAGCTTAGCATAATGATCGTATAGTTTTATTGCTAATGCTTTCATCATGACTTATACATGTTCCTTTGACTATGAGATTATGCAACTCCCGAACACCGGAGGAACACCTTGTGTGCTATCAAACGTCACAACATAACTGGGTGATTATAAAGATGCTCTACAGGTGTCTCCGATGGTGTTTGTTGAGTTGGCATAGATCGAGATTAGGATTTGTCACTCCGTTTATCGGAGAGGTATCTTTGGGCCCACTCGGTAATGATCATCACTATAAGCCTTGCAAGCAATGTGACTAATGAGTTAGTTACGGCATGATGCATTACGAAACGAGTAAAGAGACTTGCCGGTAACGAGATTGAACTAGGTATGATGATACCGACGATCGAATCTCGGGCAAGTAACATACCTATGACAAAGGGAACAACGTATGTTGTTATGTGGTTTGACCGATATAGATCTTCGTAGAATATGTATGAGCCAATATGAGCATCCAGGTTACGGTATTGGTTATTGACCGGAGATGTGTCTCAGTCATGTCTACATAGTTCTCGAACCCGTAGGGTCCGCACGCTTAACATTCGTTGACGATTTGTATTATATGAGTTATGTGATTTGGTGACCGAATGTTGTTTGGAGTCCCGGATGAGATCACAGACATGACGAGGAGTCTCAAAATGGTCGAGAGGTAAAGATTCATATATAGGACGATAGTATTCGGACACCGGAGGTGTTCTGGGGGTACCGGGTACGTATCGGGTCTCCGGAAGGGGTTCCGGGCACCCCCGGCAAAGATATGGGCCTTATTGGGCCAATGGCGGGACAGACCAGCCCCTAGTGGGCTGGTGCGCCCCATATATGCCAAATAGGAGGAGAAGGAAGGAGGGGAAGAGAGAAAGGAAAGAGGAGGATTCGGCCTCCCCTTCCCTTCTCTCCCCCTCTCTTTCCTTCCCCTACAACACTTTTGGAAGGGGGGAGGCCGAATTGGACAAGGCCCCCAAGTGGGATTCCTCCTACTTGGGCACGCCCTTCCTGCTCCCCTTCCCCTCCCACCTATTTATACGTGGGGAGGGGGCACCTAGAACACATAAAAAACATTGTTAGCCGTGTGCGGCGCCCCCCTCCATAGTTTACGCCTCCGGTCATATTCACGTAGTGCTTAGGCGAAGCCCTGCGCGGATTACTTCACCATCACCGTCACCACGCCGTCGTGCTGACGGAACTATCCCTCGACACTTTGCTGGATCAAGAGTTCGAGGGACGTCATCGAGCTGAACGTGTGCAGAACTCGGAGGTGCAGTACGTTCGGTGCTTGCATCGGTCGGATCGTGAAGACGTTCGACTACATCAACCGCGTTACTAAACGCTTCCGCTTTCGGTCTACGAGGGTACGTGGACACACTCTCCCCGCTCATTGCTATGCTTCTCCTAGATAGATCTTGCGTGATCGTAGGCAATTTTTTTGAAATACTATGTTCCCCAACAGTGGCATCCGAACTAGGTCTATGCGTAGATGTTATATGCACGAGTAGAACACAAAGAGTTGTGGGCGATAATAGTCATACTGCTTAACAGCATGTCATACTTTGATTTGGCGGTATTGTTGGATGAAGCGGCCCAGACTGACATTACATGACCGTGTTCATGAGACTGGTTCTGCCGCCGTGCTTCGCACAGAGGTGGCTAGTGGGTGTCTGTTTCTCCAACTTTAGTTGAATCGAGTGTGACTACGCCCGGTCCTTGTTGAAGGTTAAAACATTACACTTGACGACAAATTGTTTTGGTTTTGATGCGTAGGTAAGAACGGTTCTTGCTAGAAGTCCGTAGCAGCCACGTAAAACTTGCAACAACAAAGTAGAGGACATCTAACTTGTTTTTGCAGGGCTTGAGGTGATGTGTTATGGTCAAGACGTGATGATATATAAATTGTTGTATGAGATGATCATGTTTTGTAACAGTTATCGGCAACTGGCAGGAGCCATATGGTTGTCGCTTTATTGTATGAATTGCAATCGCCATGTAATAGCTTTACTTTATCACTAAGCGGTAGCGATAGTTGTAGTAGCAATAGTTGGCGAGAAGACAATGATGCTTCGATGGAGATCAAGGTGTCAAGCCCGTGACGATGGTGATCATGACGGTGCTTTGGAGATGGAGATCAAAGGCACAAGATGATGATGGCCATATCATATCACTTATATTGATTGCATGTGATGTTTATCCTTTATGCATATTATTTTGCTTAGTACGGCGGTAGCATTATAAGATGACCTCTCACTAAATTTCAAGGTACAAGTGTTCTCCATGTGTATGCACCGTTGCAACAGCTCTACGTTCACATACAATGGGTGGAAGCCAGTTTTGCACATGCAGAATACTCGGGTTAAACTAGACAAGCCTAGCATATGTAGATATGGCCTCGGAACACTGAGACCGAAAAGGTCGAGCGTGAATCATATAGTAGATATGATCAACATAGTGATGATCGGACATGGTTTAGTTGATATGGATCACGTGATCACTTAGATGATGAGAGGGATGTCTATCTAAGTGGGAGTTCTTAAGTAATATGATTAATTGAACTTAATTCATCATGAACTTAGTTCTGATAGTTTCTGCATATCTATGTGGTAGATCAATAGCTTGCGATGTAGCTCCCCGTTTATTTTTTGATATGTTCCTAGAGAGAAACTATGTTTAGAGATGATAGTAGCAATGATGCGGACTAGGTCCGTGATCTGAGGATTATCCTCATTGCTGCACAGAAGAATTATGTCCTTCATGCACCGCTAGGTGGCGGACCTATTGCAGGAGCAGATAACAGACGTTATGAACATTTGGCAAGCTCGGTATGATAACTACTTGATAGTTTAGTGCGCCATCCTTTACGACTTAGATCTGGGACTTCAAAAACATTTTGAACGCCACGGAGCATATAAGATGTTCTAAGAGCTGAAATTGGTATTTCAGACTCATGCCCGAGTCGAGAGGTATGAGACCTCTGACAAGTACTTTGCCTACAAGATGGAGGAGAATCGCTCAACCAGTGAGCATGTGCTCAGATTGTCTGAGTACTACAATCGGTTGAATCAAGTGGGAGTTAATCTTCCAGATAAAAGAGTGATTGGCACAGTTCTCTAGTCACTATCACCAAGTTACTGGAACTTCGTGATGAACTATAATATGCAAGGGATTACGAAAATGATTCCCGAGCTCTTCGTGATGCTGAAATCGACGAAGGTAGAAATCAAGAAAAGCATCAAATGTTGATGGTTGACAAGACCACTAGTTTCAAGTAAAATGGCAAAGGAAAGAAAGGGAACTTCAAGAAGAATGGCAAGCAAATTGCCACTCCCATGAAGAAGCCCAAAGGTAGACCCAAGCCTAAAATTTAGTGCTTCTACTGCAAAGGAAATGGTCACTGGAAGTGGAACTGCCCTAGATACTTGGCAGATAAGAAGGATGGCAAAGTGAACAAAGGTATATTTGATGTACATGTTATTGATGTGTACTTTACTAGTGTTTATAGCAACCCCTCAGTATTTGATACTGGTTCAGTTGCTAAGAGTAGTAACTCGAAACAGGAGTTGCAAAATAAACAGAGACTAGTTAAGGACGAGTTGGTGATGTGTATTGGAAATGATTCCAAGGTTGATAAGATCACCATCGCACACTCCTTTTTTACCTTCGGGATTAGTGTTGAACCTAAAATACATGTTATTTGGTGTTTGCGTTGAGCATGAATATGGTTGGATCATGTCTATTGCAATACGATTATTCATTTAAGTCAAAGAATAATTGTTGTTCTATTTACATGAATAAAGCCTTCTATGGTCATACACTCAATGTAAATGGTTTATTGAATCTCGATCGTAGTGATACACATATTCATTATATTGAAGACAACAGATGAAAAGTTAATAATGATAGTGCAACTTATTTGTGGCACTGCCGTTTAGGTCATATTGGTGTGAAGAGCATGAAGAAACTCCATGCTGATGGGCTTTTGGAATCACTTGATTGTGAATCACTTGATGCTTGCGAACCATGCCTCATGGGCAAGTTGACTAAGACTCTGTTCTCCGGAACAATGGAGCGAGCAACTGACTTGTTGGAAATAATACAGTCTGATGTATGCGGTCCGATGAGTGCTGAGGCTCGTGGCGGGTATCGTTATTTTCTGACCTTCACAGATGAGTTGAGAAGATGTGGGTATATCTACTTGATGAAACATAAGTCTGAAACATTTGAAAAGTTCAAAGAATTTCAGAGTGAAGTGGAAAATCATCCTAACAAGAAAATAGAGTTTCTATGATCTGATCGTGAAGGTGAATATTTGAGTTACGAGTTTGGTCTTCATTTGAAACAATGTGGAATAGTTTCACAACTCATGCCACCTGGAACACCACAGCGGAATGGTGTGTCCGAACATCGTAACCGTACTTTATTGGATATGGTGGGAATTATGATGTCTCTTACCGATTTACCACTATCGTTTTGGGGTTATGCACCAGAGTGGTACGGTAATCCTTTCTGGAAGTCATGTTACTAGACCATGACGAACCTACGAACTATGAGGAAGCGATGATGAGCCCAAATTCGACGAAATGGCTTGAGGCCATGAAATATGAGATGGGATCCATGTATGAGAACAAAGTATGGACTTTGATTGACTTGCCCGATGATCGGCAAGCCATTGAGAATAAATGGATCTTCAAGAGGAAGACGGACGTTGATAGTAGTGTTACTATCTACAAAGCTCGAATTATCGCAAAAAGTTTTTGACAAGTTCAAGGTGTTGACTACGATAAGATTTTCTCACTCGTAGTGATGCTTAAGTCTGTCTGAATCATGTTAGAAATTGCCACATTTTATGAAATCTGGCAAATGGATGTCAAAAATGCATTCCTTAATGGATTTCTTAAAGAAGAGTTGTATATGATACAACCAGAAGGTTTTGTCAATCCTAAAGGCGCTACCAAAATATGCAAGCTCCAGCAATCCATATATGGACTGGTGCAAGCATCTCGGAGTTGGAATATACGGTTTGATAAGTTGATCAAAGCATATAGTTTTATACAGACTTGCGGTGAAGCCTGTATTTACAAGAAAGTGAGTGGGAGCACTATAGCCTTTCTGATAAGTATATGTGAATGACATATTGTTGATCGGAAATGATGTAGAATTTTCTGGAAAGCATAAAGGAGTGTTTGAAAGGAGTTTTTCAAAGAAAGACATCAGTGAAGCTGCTTACATATTGAGCATCAAGATCTATAGAGATAGATCAAGACGCTTGATAATTTTTTTCAATGAGTACATACCTTGACAAGTTTTTGAAGTAGTTCAAAATGGAACAGTCAAAGAAAGAGTTCTTGCCTGTGTTGCAAGGTGTGAAGTTGAGTAAAGACTCAAAACCCGACCACGGCCGAAAATAGAAAGAGAATGAAAAGTCATTCCCTATGCCTGAGTCAAAGGTTCTATAAAGTATGCTATGCTGTGTACCAGACATACTGTGTACCTCACCATGAGTTTGGCAAGAGGCTACAATAGTGATCCAGGAGTGGATCACTGGACAATGGTCAAAATTATCCTTAGTGGAATAAGGACATGTTTCTCGGCTATGGAGGTGACAAAAAGTTCATCATAAAGGATTACGTCTATGCAAGCTTTGACACTGATCCGGATGACTCTAAGTCTCAATCTGGATACATATTGAAAGTGGGAGCGATTAGCTAGAGTAGCTCCGTGCAGAGCATTGTAGACATAGAAAATTTGCAAAATACATACGGCTCTGAATGTGGCAGACCGTTGAATAAACTTCTCTCACAAAGCAAAATATGATCACCCTTTGGGTGTTAATCACATAGTGATGTGAACTAGATTATTGACTCTAGTAAACCCTTTGGGTATTAGTCACATGGAGATGTGAACTAATCACATAAAGATGTGAACTATTGGTGTTAAATCACATGACGATGTGAACTAGATTATTGACTCTAGTGCAAGTGGGAGACTGAAGGAAATATGCCCTAGAGGCAATAATAAAGTTGTTATTTATATTTCCTTATATCATGATAAATGTTTATTATTCATGCTAGAATTGTATTAACTGGAAACTTGATACATGTGTGAATACATAGAGAAAACAAAGTGTCCCTAGTATGCCTCTACTAGACTAGCTCGTTAATCAAAGATGGTTAAGTTTCCTGACTATAGACAGGTGTTGTCATTTGATGAACAAGATCACATCATTAGAGAATGATGTGATGGACCAGACCCATCTGTTAGCTTAGCATAATGATCGTATAGTTTTATTGCTAATGCTTTCATCATGACTTATACATGTTCCTCTAACTATGAGATTATGCAACTCCCGAATACCGGAGGAACACCTTGTGTGCTATCTTTCGGCGTTCTGGGGACGGGGGTCCACAGACTTGCCTGCCTGCGGCCCATGGCGTGGCTCTGCGAGCGGGCCCGTACGGCCCATCTTCACCAGCAGGCATTCAAGACCCTCGCGAGGGGCCAAGCCTCGCGAGGCGGACGACACAAGACCTCCTTGGGAGCATCTTCACCGGGTTGGCTCGCGAGGGGCGGAGAGATCAAGGCAAGGCAATCCTCGCGAGGTCCCCGTGACGTGAGCCATGACAATCGAGATCAGGCGGGCGCCAGGCGGGTGCCAGCACGCACAGTGTCCTTGTTTCCTCTTTGGTGCTAAGGAAGCAAGCGCAGGCGCAGAGTACCGAGGCGTCAAGCAAAGGTTTCCATATCAGTGCAACGAGACGAAGACCAGCAGGACGGCAAGACGGAGGTCACCATGGAGCCCAAGGCGGCGTCACCACCAGAGCCTAAAGCAGCGAAGACTGCTTTTGTCAGGATAAGCTGTACTAGCTGTCCCCTTTCAAATTGGCCGTTGTTGGCTCCCTTCCCGCTCAATATTTGGGGAGAGGACCAGGGCCTCTATAAATAGGACTAGCCACCACAGTAGGAGGCATCTGATCTTTAGCCGATCCTTAGCCACACACCGAGCACAAGAACACCTCAACCTCAGGAGGTTGTTCTTCCCCTTGTAACTGTTCATCCTCAGCCCGAGAGGCAATCCACCACCACCACACTGGAGTAGGGTATTACACCACAACGGTGGACCGTACCAGTATAAATCTTGTGTCCCTTGTGTTGCGAGTTCGTCGAGTTAGCCCTTGAGATCTTAGCGAAGCTAGGACATGGATTGGTAGGGGGAGATCTTCGTGCGCACCACAGTGTTTGAACCTTGAGGGTTTTGCTGGAACCCGTGATCCGACATTTGGCGCGCTAGGTAGGGGTGCGCCAGAGCTCTTCTTCCGCCAGCCGATCTGCTCGTTGATCCTTCGGCGCTCTACAGCTCCGATGTCTGGCGTCTTAAGAGCCAATACTGACCGCTCGGTGGCCTGGCCGACCCGGGCGGCGTTGTCTACCCAAGAAGACCTCAACCCCGCGCCTCAGGCAACACGCGCACCACCAAACACCGCGGGGCGCAAGCAGCGCAGTCACTCACCCTCTGCTCTTACTCCATGACAAGTGCGGGCAGCCGCGAGGGCCTCAAGCCACGCTGCCGCCACGGCGCCGCACAACTGGTGGGAGCAGGCGAACATGAGGGCCGCGCTCATAGTGGCTCGGGAGCTGCTGCGATGCCGGTTAATGGAGAGCAGTCGGGATGCTTTGCTAGAGCGCGTCGCCGAACTCTTGGATGCCGCGGCTTCAGGAGCGCTGCCCTTTTGTACTCCGCTCACGCCACAAGCTACAGCCAGGACGCATGGCGAACCACGCCGCGCCCGCTTGCCCATAGGCGCACCACCAGGCTTCACCAGGCTTCATCGACACCGGCGTAACCAACGGAGCTGTATGCCCACCCCCGCCCGCGCCACCTCCGCTGGGTGCGAGCACGAGCACCGCCACCTACGGTCCGGGCGGGATGCAACCCTACCATCCTCGAGGCGGCACGCTAGGACGGGCGACATGGAGCGTTGGACACTACGGCGAGGTCTTCGCGCCACGCATGGTGGACCAGGAGTACATGCTGGAAGATGACCCTGGCTCGTTCCTCGAGTCGGGCTGGGAGGAGGAGGCCTAGAAGCCGGCACCTTTCAGGAGCCATCCGGAAGCCTCACCAACCGCGCCAGCAACAACGACTACAGGGTACCACTAATCCCTCGGGAGCAGGCTTACGCTAACCATGCTGCGCAGGAGGATCGGGTCGCAGCAGTAGACGGCGGTCCCAGCTCGTCGGCCTCCCTCCCGCCAGGAGGGGCACGCTGGGGACTGTAGGAAGGAAGCCGGGACGAAGGCCCACCCCAGCGCCGCGCGGAGTAAGGCGTCCCCCGGAGGTAGGCCCTCTGCCGGGGAGGTGCTCCAGTGCCTACCCCCGGCAAAGGACCCATGGTCGCCGAGGGTGCCGTTGGCGTCCCCTTTGCCCCTTTGGTGTCATCCTGGTTTCCGGTCGCCCCCAATGGTGGCCGAGGGAGGCGCAAGGCGGGGCCCTCGTCTGGCGATATGAAGTAAGGCTCACGCCTGTGAAGATCGCCGCCCGTGACACTCTCACGTAATAACGAGTGGGGCTGTACACGCCCCGGAGTCTCAGGAGTGCCGCCCTCGGGCCTCGGGGGCACCCTCCCACGTACTAGTGGCAGCACTTAGCTCCGCACTGGTGAGAAGACAAGAAGACTAGACTAGGTGCCGGACGCGGCCATTTGCTTTGGATCCCTTTTCTATAGTCTTGCCTTCTGGATTTGGATTTAAGTTGAAGTTGAATTTTCATTGGTGCGCGCGGGGGGTGCCTTTTCTCATTCGAGCGACTTCTTGCTATCTGGTTCTTGCCTTATTCCAAAGCTCGCGCTCGCTGCCTCCCCCTCGCGGGCCCCTCGCGAGCGGGGCTGGGTGCAGCATACGCACCACGTGCGTCGATGCCACGGTCGGCACCTGATTCTCGCGAGGCCCTCTCGGGCGAATCGGCAGACCATTCAGGAGTTCGTCGGGAGCTCACGACCTCACGATTCCAGTTCGGGGCTTGCCTCGGCTAAGGTAAGCCGCAACAAGAAACTTGCCACCAGACTCATGGATTCGCATAGAAGAATAAAAACTGCGATTTGTTTACATGAGGGGCTCCCCCTCACAAAATGCTCTTGCAACCTTTAGGGGCCACACCCAAGTTTTTGCATACAGGGTAAAGCAGCAGGGGAACATGGGATCAGCCGGATATGTTGCTCACCGCGTCCCCCATGTCATCTTCAGAGGCACCGCTGGCGTCGCTGTCGCCGTCACTGGCGTCGCCTCCACCTTCGTCGGCCCGACATCGCCCTTGTCAACCACGTCACCTTCGTCTGCCGCGACTGCCACCGCGTCGTCCTCAGAAGCGAAGGCCCTGACCAGCGCATCCACGTTGTCCTCCACCCACTGTGCCAGGTCGCCCCGGATGGCCGCAGGTACGGGGGCAATGGCGGCGTCGAAGTCGAAGTCGGGGTAGGTGTTCTGAAGATGGCTGAAGACGCGGGAGAACGCGCGCCCGAGCAGGCCACGGCTCCTCTCTTCCACGAGCTGGCGAGCACTATCGGATCGAGCTTCTAGACGCGTCACCATGTCGGAGAAGAAGCGAAGGTGACTGGCTTAGTCATTCGAGTGGGTATGCGGAGCATTCTCGTCGTAGACGTGGCCCAGCGCCGCGTTGGCCCTGACCCTATGGTCCTGAAGCATGGGGGCATGCTCACGCTCCAGTGCCCGCCGCTGAAGCACTTCCTCCCTGTTCTTCCGCGCAACGGACTCGGCGTCAGCAACCCGCTTCTGGAGGGAGAGCAGCTCGGCGCGGGCAGAGGCTAATTCCGCCTGCGCCGTGGCCAGGGTGGCTGCCGTGGCCTCCTCGCGCCTCTCCACCTCAGCTAGCCTGGGCCTAAGGGCAGCGGCCCTACCCGCAGCCTCCGTCACCGCAAGCTTCAACTTCAGGTCATGCCTACCCTCAAGAGCCGTGCGAACCTCGGCCACCCGGCGATCGACCTCTTCCTGGGCCTTGGCCTCGCGAGCACCGACGGCATCTTCCGCTTGGGCAACTTGACGATCCCTCGTTACAGTCGCTCAAGCTCGAGGCTACACTCCACGGCTTCCAGTGCCAACGCCTCCTCGCGCCTCCGGACCTCTTCTTCTTCCACGGGCGTCCCCCTCGGCGACGCAAGGGCGGCTTTGCGCGTCTCCACCTGCTGCTCCAGGAACGCACTCCAGGCCTGGAGCTCCCACGCGCACTTCTCCACAGCCTCACGATTGCGGTCAGCCTCGCGAGCCTCCTCCAAAGCTCGGGAGCAAGCCTCACGAGAGACCTCAAGAGACGCCTCGGTCTTCGTGTTGTCAAGATTGCGCTGATGGCGGCCAAGGTTGATAGCCACCTTCAGCTTATGTCGTTCCTCCGCCAGCCCAAGACCCTCAGCCTTGAGGCGCGCGTCGACGTCCGCGAGTTCACCACCGAGCCGGTTCATCGCGCCCATCGCCTCCTGGAAGAGCTCGTGGCGAACGACGCTCCGTTCATGCTCAAGCTCAAGCGCACGGCCCATCTCGTCTTCCACCACGGGGGCTGCGGGCGAGGCCTGAAGCGGCGCACCCCCTCTCAGCAGGGGGCTGGGGGCTGGCGCTGCCCCAGGCACCAGCCAGGCCTTGCGAGGGGCCCGAACTAGTCGGGGCTTGCTGCTTGAAGAGGAGCCAAAGACCAAAGCGAACCAGCCACCGTTCATGACCAGAGGAGGGGTCCTAGGCACGCTCGCCGAGCTCCAAGCAAGGCCACAAAGGTGGGGCGACGAGGCCGCGGGCTCAAGGCGCCATGGAGGCAAGCGCGCCTCTCCAACCGACCCCGCACCAGGAATGGCATGCAGGCTCGGGGCGCTCAAGGCCAGTGGGGGAGTCGAGGAGAGAGGAGGCTGCTCCTCAGGAGATGCAGCGGCTTTGGCGGAAGTGTCCCTGAAGGACCACCATCAGGAAGGAAAGCAGCACTCAAGAAACCACAAAGATGCAGTACTTACTCGTCAATGGCGATGTACTTCCTCTGCTTCAACGGCCCGAAGATGCCACCGCTGCCGCTCGGGGACCCCTTCCTCTTCCGGAGCTCCTCAAAGTCCACGCAGAGCCGACCAAAGCATTGGACATGGCAGCCAGTACGAGGTGCAGCAGGAGAAGCGCTTGAAGGGACAGCCTCAGGGGCACCAAGCCTAGGAGAGCCGTCGGGCGCCATCTTGCAGCGATCTGCCGAGGTCTCATGAGCTTCAACCTCAGGAGTCGCGAGCTGCGTCGCCCCCGCAGCCGTCGCGCCAAGACAAGACTCACGGGCTCCCGAGGACGACGCCTCGGGAGCCCTAGGCGGCATCAGCACCCAGGTACTAGGGCTATCAGCCTCGGACGGTGCTCGCCTCCCTGCGTCCACACTCGGGGTGAGCTCGGCGCCGGAAGCGAAGAGGGGAACCATGTTGACAGGGTTCTCGCGGGGCCCCACCAGACCGTCCGGGTTCAGCCCCCACTCATCAAAAGAAGGCATGTGCTCCACAAATTCCGCCTTGTTCGAGCAGCGGTACAGCAGACAACTCCTTCCAGGCATGTCGTCTGGCAACGGAACGCCCGTCAGGACCTCAAGCACCGTCTGCCGCGTCTCAAGAGGGAGCCCGGACTCCTGAAGCCTCATATGGTCCTTGCTGTTGAGCAAGGCCCACATCGGTCGAGAATGGCGCTGAAGCGGAGTGACTCGGCGCCTGACGAACTCCTTCACCACCATAGGCGTAGTTACACCAAGGTCTTTCAGCTTCTTCAGCCTGAGCCAGACGGGGACAAGGCAAGGGCTCGCGAGCTTCTCATGGCCCCAGCCGGAGTTGGGGACGGCAGGCGACGATGGAGGCGATAATAGGGGGCTGAGCGGCCCTACGTCCACATGCACCCAGCGCGTCCGAAATCTGCCCGCGGACGGCGGGAGGTCAAAATCGATCCCCGAGCCGGCCGACTCGGCCACGGTGTGGAAGCTCACGGATCCCGAGCTCTGCCGGGGATCCATCAGATGCAACGAGAAGAAGTGACGGAGAAGGGCCACATAAGGGGCCATGCCCACCATGGCCTCACAAACAAAGGCGAAGACGGCGAGAAGAGCCACGGATTGGGGGTCGAGATGCAGCATGTGGATCTAGTAATGTTCAAGCACTGCGTGGAAGAAGGCGGAGAAAGGGGGTACTAGGCCAGCCCAGAGAGCGTCGATGAAGAGCGGAACCTCGGTGTCTGTCCTGTCAATATGAGCTCGAGACGTAGGCCAGGCGACCGTCTTTCCCCACTCATTGAAGCAAGAGGCGAGCATAGGGCGCACCTTGCCCATGGCCTCATCGTTGAGCACCAGCGATCGACCAACCGCGGGCTCGATGGCCGGAGGCGCGCTGGCAGAAGATAGAGGTTTCTTCCCCTTATCCACTTGTTTCGGCGCCATGGCGATGGAGTGGGCAGAGCTCAGGTCAGATTGGAAAGAGGAGCAGAGTTTCAGAGAAGCAAAGGAACTGGGGAAGTATGGTGCGGGCGATGGAAGAATAACTGTGCAGGTTACGGTGGCCGCCTTGCCAGGCGGATTCCAAGGCTACGTGGGGAAGCGGAGGCGCCCACGTCCATTCAACCGCCACGCGTCAACCAAGGCCACAGGCTATTAGGGCCCGTGGCGCTCCGCGCTTGACCATTGGCTTCGCCTCGAAGCCAAGCCTGAGCGCGCCTTGGGCCCGGGGGCTACTGTCGGAGTTCTGGGGATGGAGGTCCCCAGACTTGCCTGCCTACGGCCCATGGCGTGGCTCTGCGAGCGGGCCCGTACGGCCCATCTTCACCAGCAAGCACTCAAGACCCTCGCGTGGGGCCAAGCAGCGCGAGGCGGATGACACAAGACCTCCTTGGGAGCATCTTCACCAGGTTGGCTCACGAGGGGCGGAGAGATCAAGGCAAGGCAAACCTCGCGAGGTCCCCATGACGTGAGCCATGACGATCGAGATCAGGCGGGCGCTAGGCGGGCGCCAGTGCGCACAGTGTCCTTGTTTCCTCTTTGGTGCTAAGGAAGCAAGCACAGGCGCGGAGTACCGAGGCGTCAAGCAAAGGTTTCCATATCAGTGCAACGAGACCAAGACCAGCAGGACGGCAAGGCGGAGGTCACCATGGAGCCCAAGGCGGCGTCACCACCAGAGCCTTTTGCAGGCGAAGACTACTTTTGTCAGGATAAGCTGTACTAGCTGTCCCCTTTCAAATTGGCCGCTGTTGGCTCCCTTCCCGCTCAATATTTGGGGAGAGGACCAGGGCCTCTATAAATAGGACTAGCCACCACTGTAGGAGGCATCTGATCTTTAGCCGATCCTTAGCCACACACCGAGCACAAGAACACTTCAACCTCAGGAGCACGTTCTTCCCCTTGTAACTGTTCATCCTCAGCCCGAGAGGCAATCCACCACCACCACACTGGAGTAGGGTATTACACCACAACGGTGGCCCGAACCAGTATAAATTGTGTCCCTTGTGTTGCGAGTTCGTCGAGTTAGCCCTTGAGATCTTAGCAAAGCTAGGACGTGGATTGGTAGGGGGAGATCTTCGTGTGCACCCCAGTGTTCGAACCTTGAGGGTTTTGCCGGAACCTGTGATTCGACACTATCAAATGTCACAACGTAACTGGGTGATTATAAAGATGCTCTACGGGTGTCTTCGATGGTGTTTGTTGAGTTTGCATAGATCGAGATTAGGATTTGTCCCTCCGTGTATCGGAGAGGTATCTTTGGGCCCACTCGGTAATGATCATCACTATAAGCCTTGCAAGCAATGTGACTAATGAGTTAGTTACGGGATGATGCATTACGAAATGAGTACAGACACTTGCCGGCAACGAGATTGAACTAGGTATGATGATATCGATGATCAAATCTCGGGCAAGTAACATACCGATGACAAAGGGAACAACGTATGTTGTTATGCAGTTTGACCGATAAAGATCTTCGTAGAATATGTAGGAGCCAATATGAGCATCCATGTTCCGCTATTGGTTATTGACCAGAAATGTGTCTTGGTCATGTCTACATAGTTCTCGAACCCGTAGGGCCCGCACGCTTAACGTTCGATGACGATTTGTATTATATGAGTTATGTGATTTGGTGACCGAATGTTGTTCAGAGTCTCGGATGAGATCACGGACATGACGAGGAGTCTTGAAATGGTCGAGAGGTAAAGATTCATATATAGGACGATAGTATTCGGACACCGGAAGTGTTCTGGGGGTACCGGGTACGTATCGGGTCACCGGAAGGGGTTCCGGGCACCCCCCCCCCCCGACAAAGATATGGGCCTTATTGGGCCAGGGGTGAGACAGACCAGACCCTAGTGGGCTGGTGCGCCCCATATATGCCAAATAGAAGGATAAGGAAGGAGGGGAAGAGAGAAAGGAAATAGGAGGATTCGGCCTCCCCTTCCCTTCTCTCCCCCTCTCTTTCCTTCCCCCTCCAACACTTTTGGAAGGGGGGAGGCCGAATTGGACAAGGCCCCCAAGTAGGATTCCTCCTACTTGGGCGCGCCCTTGCTGCTCCCCTTCCCCTCCCACCTAACAAACATTGTTAGCCGTGTGCGGCGCCCCCCTCCACAGTTTACGCCTCCGGTCATATTCACGTAGTGCTTAGGCGAAGCCCTGCGCGGATTACTTCACCATTACCATCACGACGCCGTCGTGCTGACGGAACTCTCCCTCGACACTTTGCTGGATCAAGAGTTCGAGGCACGTCATCGAGCTGAACGTGTGCAGAACTCGGAGGTGCCGTACGTTCGGTGCTTGGATCGGTCGGATCGTGAAGACGTCCGACTACATCAACCGCGTTACTAAACGCTTCCGGTTTCGGTCTACGAGGGTACGTGGACACACTCTCCCTGCTCGTTGCCATGCTTCTCCAAGATAGATCTTGCGTGATCGTAGGCAATTTTTTTGAAATACTACATTCCCCAACATGCTCCTCTTATGTTATTCCTTTGTAAGTACTCTCTCCGTACCTAAATATAAGTCTTTGTAGAGATTCCTCCATGGACTACATACAGAGAAAAATGAGTGAATCTACACTCTAAAATGTATCTATATACATCTTTATGTGATCCATAGTGGAATCTCGACAAAGATTTGTATTTAGGAATAGAGGGAGTATAATACTTGTACAATATGTTCTTGTAGTGAAGAGGAGCAGGGACATGTGCAGTGTACAGGTCTATTCGGTCGCTTGTCATGGATGCTTTCAACTCTTCGTGTTGGTCTTCATATCGATTATCATGGACGCTTTCAACTCTTTGTATCCTATCGTTTGCGTCGCCTTTGAGAGTTAGACTGATAGTAACAATACTGTGCCTTCAGTTGTAGGGAGCTGGTATGCGGAGCCTTTCTAGCCGTATCGGCAATACTGGCACATATATTCCAGCAAGTTCCACTTTCCTGATTTTAATCTGATGCTTAGGTTTTTCCCATTATATCTACACTACAATCTGCGTAGGTGCTTTGTGTCCTACTAGCAGCTGTCCACCCTTTAAAGCTAAATAACACACCAATCATACATCCTAAGGTTCTTCAAATACGAATGTGATATGATACTGACATTAGCTAACAGACACACATTTAATTGGTTAGCTAATGCTCCTAATTGAGTTTCCAAATGCATGTGGCCACATATAGAGAGACATCATGGAATTGCATTTCTTTGGGTGCTCTGATTCATCATGGGTGGGCAACAACCATTGTATAGAAAGAAGGGGAATCTCAATAACATGCTTCCCCTTCTATTCTTTAACATGTTCCTCTTCTGTTCATCTTTAGTAAGCACAGTATGTTCCTTGTCAGGAAGGGGAGGAGGGACATCTGTAGTCGACAGCTCTATTGGGCCAGTTCTTCTAAATGATTTCGCACTTCGAGTTGGTCTACCATAATACCCCGGAAATGGTGGGAGCCGCGTGGTCTTTGATAGACTAAATTGATAGTAATAGCTGTGCGCCTTCAGATGAATAGAGCTGGACTGTAGGAGTAGCGGCAAAACCCTGTGTTTTCCAGCCAGTTCCGCTTTCCCAATTTATTTATGGTGGTTATGGTGTACCCCTATTATCTACACTACGATCTGCCTACTAGCTCTGCGCTCTCGTTATCATGGTTTGGGAATAAACTTTCTATACGGTATATTGTGAACCTATCATCTGCCAACTATCCTTACATCTGGGGATCCCAACAGGGAGCCTATTTTTGTGTGTACTTGTGCCAGATTATATTAATCTACTCACCATATTACAGCACACATGGGCTCTCTCATCAGAATCCAGTGATAGCACACAAGGTTTTATAGGGAGCCTCTATTATATTACAATATCCTCTGCATTACAAAGATAATCTCACTATTATTTATGTTTTCATGCTTTACAGATATTGTACGTAATCACAATGAATATAAGAATGAGCACATCAGTAGAATATTGCAGAACAGTTCAATGGGTAACAGACTTGGCATCAAGGGATTGAGGTCCATTGTGGATGCAATGAAACCCACATGCTCCCGACCTATAGATTCGTATTCAGAATATGATCCTAATGACTATTCTGAGCTCAAGGATTCAAAGGCAGATGGACTATCATGTTCACCCAATATGGTGCATATTCTAATTTGGCAAGGTTTTATCGGTTGCACATATCTTGCATAAGGTGTCTTGCATTTCTTTTGCTTCGTTACATCGCCATCTTCTTAGTTTACTCATGATATATGTGAAGATGCCATGCCCATCCACTATCAACACCCATTCCATTTGTCGTCATACCATGTTTTTCCATTCAAATGTTGTTCTTATGTTTTAGACATCCAAAAGGAAGAGGGTGATTGCAGAACCTAAAGGAGTACAAGCAAAGTCCTTGAAAAAGGTGGTGCTACTAGAGAAATCACATAGCACCCGACATATATGGGCGATAGAACCAGCGCCGCAAAACCTAGGATATCCCAACTATGTTGGTCGCTGCTTTGCTCTTGTGAGTACCTATTGTCCTATCGCTGTCCTTACATTCATACCTGGTGGATTATGTGACATCATTGTGCATTATAGCTTGCTTACCCACTGTTCGCTCCAAATTATCAGATCTATATTAATGCTTAAATTAATGTAGAATAAACCCAATGCTTACGAAGAAATATAGTTCTGCATTGTTCTTGTAAGTATGTGTCGTCCTTCATCACTGTACTTATATTTGCCAGCTAGTTCTTCATGTACACTTTGCAGCTTAGTTTCCCTTGTTCTCCATTTTTCTACACATCAGATCTACATTTACTCTTGCCAAAATATTGAATAAAACCAATGTTACTGAAAAAGTTTAGCTTCGCATTGCTCTTGTCAGTGCCTTCTGCATGTATGTTGTATTTACATTTGTACTCTACATCTTAAGTTAACTAATCGCCATTTGTTCCTATATTTTCACATCTATATTTACTCTTAAAAAAATGTAGAATAAATGCAATGCTCTTGAAGAAGAGTGTGCGGTAAACTTCTTGAATTGTCCCCCCATCAATATGGACAAGGGCTTTATAGAGCCTGTCTTCACTACTAATGTAAGTTTTTCTTCCTCGAGCCTTCAAACTATGAACAATGGTCTGGTGAAGCCGGCCGCTCCTGCATAATGCCATTTCCTGCCGTCTTAACTATGAATAATGCCTATTGTGTTAATGTTATTTTAAACCGTGTCTCTTTATTTTTGACAAAGAAATGAGATGAATTGACAGCGCTGATGCTTATACGTGCAAAACCTGCTATCTACCTACGTGTTTCTCTTTCAGGGTGACATCACTGCTGCTAGGAAGAACTGTCACAATGATAGTGAGACGAACCCATTGTTTGTCCCTCTAACATATATTCCAAAGAAAAAAGCAACACATCTTGAGGGTAGGGATACAACCACCACTACAAAAAAATACACTTCCGTGATGATACGTGTTTGTCACAGTAGGTCGCGTTTTTTGTCATGCATGTACATCCATGACGATTTTATGACAGAATCAAGATAGTCATACCTGTGCTGTCGTAGAAGTGTTTCATGACATTACCAAAATTATCATCATGGAAGTGTCCACTTCCATGACGATAAATCGCGCATCACAGAAGTGCTGTCGTCAAGGGTGACCGACACGTGGCATCCACCGTAACGGAACGCCGTTAAGCTATCGGGTCCGGTTTTGGATCCGATAACCCGTTAACAGCCCGGAACAATGGGGATTTTCCACGTGTAAAATCATCATTGGCCGGAGGAAACACGTGTTGCCTCACCGTTGGGACAGATGTCATCCACTCATTGGACAGGAGGCACCTATGATAGATCGACACGTGGCATGGCCCAACAGTGGCCCATTCCGATGAAAAAGGCCGGCCCAGTAAAAAATAGCAGACCAGCCCATATAAGGACTACTTGTGTCAGGTCCATTTAAGCCCACGGCCCATACGAGATGTGCCAATTCGGCCCGTCAACGGCCCGTTAAAGATTTGACACCATTGCAGCCCATCGTCAGTTCGAGCCCGTTAACAGCCCACTATATATTTGGGCTCAATATCGGCCCGATGAGATTTCGGCCTGTTAACGGCCCATTCAGTGGATGGGCCAATTTTCACGATGTACATCTTTCGGCCTTTTAGCGACCCATTTAAATGTTGGGCTAATTTCCGGCCCGGTGTGACTTTCAGCCTGTTGACGGCCCATAAATCAGTTGGGCCATTTGTAGTCGGACCTGAGTTTCGGCCTTTTAGCGACCCATTTAAGTGTTGGGCCAATTTCCGGCCCGGTGTGTCTTTCAGCCTGGTGACAGCTGCTGAGAATATAACCATTGGAATCACCCGCCCAGGGGGGGCGGGTTACTCATAATGGTCATCATGAGAAGCCCAGCATCAAACTTGAAGACGGCGGGTCAATCATGGGCTTAAGACCCGGAGGTGGCTCAAGGCCCGTAGTGTTAACCACCGTTAGGGTGAAACTTGTAGTGTAAGGCAAGAATAGTTAAGAGTCCGAGTCGGACACTGTTATGAGCCGGCCGGGACTCTGAGAGCCGCTGGGCGTCAACCTCTCTATATAAAGGGACGACCAGGCGGCGGTTCAGGGACAAGAAAGACAAGATCGATAACCAGGCAGGACGGTTTAGCTCCTGGTCATCGAAACCCCAATCAATACAACCTCAACTGGACGTAGGCTTTTACCTTCACCGTAAGGGGCCGAACCAGTATAACCCTCGTGTTCCTTGTCCCGTTTAACCCCTTTAAGCTTCCTAGCTGCGATGGCTCCACGACTAAGTCCTTGCACGAGGACATCTACCGTGACAATTCCACGACAGGTGGCGCCCACCGTGGGGCTGGCGCACGGTGGATTTGAGTTCTTGAAGGGCAGCTTCGAAGGGCTCAAGGGATACGCTGTGGGCCGGATGACCAAGAGTCATCGCGGCAAGCTCTACATCGACGATGCGAACTGGGGCCCCGACGCCGGCTCAATTGAGTACGGGTACCGGGTCCCCTTCGGCGGAATTCATGTCTTCATTGGCAAGATTGGTGAGCCGGGCCCTGAGACGGATCTCTGCGCTGATCCCATCGAGACGGCTCAGCGTGCACGACCCGCCCGGGCTCTACCTGCCTTGAAGCATGCTTTCGTGGGATGTGCCCATGGAGGACTCTCTGAAGGATCTGGATCTGGTGATGAGACGGCCGCCGGCTGTGACGGCGAGTCGTCTACGGATGAGTCAAACTCATTGTATCAACTTCAAGATGGCAGGCTCATGGGTTATTCCGATGGCGACAGCATTCCGGACCCCTTTGAACCGCCGAGCCGGGTTGGAATCTTCATGGCCGGCGCGCAGCCTGTTCAAAACCCCTCCTCCGGGTCAGGAAGCCCGGTGCCTTCGCCGGCTCAGGTGCTGATGGATCTCACAGACAAGATGACGGTCCTATTGACCGCTACGGTGGCTCCGGCGGATCAAGTTCAACATGACGCGGAGGTGGCACAGTTAAAGTTGGATCTAGCAAAGGCCAAGGAGGATCTGGCGGTGGAGGGGATCAGGATGGCCGCGGAGAGGGCGGCTCTCGACGCCCAGACTCAGCTGATTCAGGCACAGTCCTTCCGGCTCATGATGGATCAAAATGCATCCAATGAGGTCACGAGAAGGAGGCATCAAAAGGCCCAATCCCGGCTCCCTCCGGTTTACGATCCTCGAAACCTCTTCAACATGCCGGGTGCAGGGTCTAGTAACCCGCTAGAGATCATGGTGCCCGGGGCTGGGACACCAATTCAGCCAAAAGTAATGGGACCTCCCCGGGTGAGCCCTGCCCCGCCTCAGTACGTGCCAATACCACCGGGTCATTATGCCAACCCGTTGGAAAACATGGTCGCCGCGGCGGCGCGGCTGGCGGCTCTCCCAATTGATGGTGACTCTCCAACGGCGGTTGAAACCCGCCGGGCCAGAGAACTCCTTCAGACGGCTCTGGCGCAGCAAGAGGCATATTCTTATAGCCGGGACAGGATTCATTCAGCCCTCGTCCAGGCCGGAGCCCGAGTTATAGCAGACACATGGTCTCAGCGACCGGCTCAAGTAATGTCCGATGCCATGACTTGCCACCTGGCCATGGCCCGGATCACAACGAGGCCTTTCACGCAGCAGACCAAGACAGGGCACGGCAAGAGGCGGAGCAGGTGCCTCAGTTGATGGCTTACTAGCCACCCCCGGCTTATCCGACGGCTTCCATCGACGTGGGTATCCCTACGAGGACTGGAGGTGTCCCTTGTCTAGTGCCGGCTCTCCGCAATGAACGTCTGCCCAAGGATTTCAAAGGGCCTAGGAAGGTGCCTAATTACACGGCTGATTTACAACCCGGAGCCTGGATCGAGAGTTACGAGATGGCCATGGAATTGTTGGAGGTCAGCGAAGCGGCAATGGCCAAGTACTTCACCATGATGTTAGATGGGACTGCCCGCACTTGGTTGAAAGGGCTGCCACCGAATTCTATCGGGTCTTGGGCTGAGCTGAAAGCCCGGTTCATCCAAAACTTCAAAGTACCTGTAGGCAGTCTATGTCAATTGTGGATTTGACTAACTGTAAACAGCAGGAGGGTGAGTCTACGACACATTGGGTTCGCCGGGTCAAAGAGATAATACATTCATCTGATAAGATGGATGCCGGCTCTGCAGTCTTAATGTTGGAGCAGAATTGTCGTTTCCTGCCCCTGAAGATGAAACTTGGGCGGCTCAAGCGCGATTGCAATAATATGGGTACGCTGATGGCGGCTCTCGTCAAGTACGCCGACTCTGATAGTACCAAGGACCCCACGTCAGATGATGAAAGGACAGGGAAGGGAAAGAAGAACGGCAATGGCAAGGGTCCTCAGCATAACCCGGTGAACCAAGGAGGTAACAAGCGTAAGGCTGACGACAACATGGAGTTTGTGGCCAGTGCCAGCTCACAGGGCAACAACCAGCGACGTAAGGGGAGGCCACCTCCCCGAGCCGGCGGTTCAGGCCCAACGCTTGAGCAGTTGTTGAATGAGCCTTGTCCAAGGCATTGCTCTAGGGAGAAGCCAGCTACTCATCTATGGAAAGATTGCGCAATCATGAAGGCCTTTAAGAATTCCAATGCCTTTAATGGCAACAATGGCTCGGGCGGCGGCTCAGGCGCCGGCGGCTTTCATGGCCCGGGCGGCGGCTCAAATTCCAATCCTCAGAATGTTCAAGGGGGCTTTAATTAGCAGTCCGGCCAGGGTCATCAACAGCAACAGGGGGGATACCAGACCAATCCAATGCAGCTCAATGGTGGACAGTATCATGTGTTTACCACCAGTCTGTGTAAGCGAGATCAGAAGCTTCATAAGAGGGATGTGAATGCTGTTGAGCCGGCGGTTCCACGCTATTTACGATGGTCTGAGCAGCCTATTGTGTGGAGTAGGGAGGATCACCCTCCCCGGGTTGATAATCCGGGTCACTTGGCCCTGGTGGTGGCTCCTCAGGTGGGAGGATATAAGTTCACTAAGGTGCTCATGGATGGAGGCAGCAGCATCAACATCCTCTATTATGAGACCTTCCGTCGTATGGGGTTGATTGATAAGAACCTCAGCCAGTCCAATACTGTTTTCCATGGTGTGGTGCCTGGTAAGTCGGCTTATCCAGTTGGTAAGATCGAATTGGAAGTGGACTTTGGAGATGAATACAACTACAGGGTGGAAAAATTGACCTTTGAGGTGGTCAAGATAAGAAGTCCGTATCATGCCACATTTGGGCGGCCTGCTTACGCCAAGTTCATGGCACGGCCGTGTTACGTATACTTACAGCTCAAGATGCCGGGTCACAATGGGACCATTACGGTTCATGGTAGCCGAAAGATAGCCTTGGAGTGTGAGGAAGGTGACGCGGCTTATGCAGAATCTGTTTGTGCAACAGAGGAGCTGAAGTTTTACAAGGATAATGTTGACCCAACAGATATGACATCTCTGAAAAAGCCGACCACGGAGCACGAGCCGGCAATGAAATTTAAGTCACCTGATCAGACTAAACTTGTTGATTTCGTTCCAGGTGACTCATCTTAGCAGTTTAGCATCAGCGCCAATCTGGATCCAAAATAGGAAAGCGCGCTCATCGAGTTCATCCGTGATAATAGGGACATTTTTGCATGGAAACCTTCTGACATGCCAGGTGTACCTAGAGAACTCGCTGAGCACACTCTCAATATTGATCTGAAATTTAAGCCGGTCAGGCAATTCCTTCGGCGGTTTAATGAGGAGAGGCGGAAAGCCATTGGTGAGGAGGTGGCCCGGCTCTTGGCGGCCGGGTTTATTGTCGAAGTCTTTCATCTAGAATGGTTAGCTAACCCGGTGCTCGTGCTCAAGAAGAATGGCACCTGGCGGATGTGTGTGGACTACACGGACTTAAACAAGGCATGTCCGGCTGATCCTTTTGCTCTCCCCCGTATTGATCAAATCATTGATGCTACGGCGGGTTGTGAACGCTTCAGTTTCTTGGATGCTTATTCTGGTTACCATCAGATTAAAATGGCAGTTAAGGACCAGGAGAAGACGGCGTTCATCACTCCCTTTGGAGCCTTCTATTATGTATCTATGCCTTTTGGACTCAAGAGTGCCCAGTCGACTTACCAGCGTTGTGTGCAGAATTGTCTTCATAACCAGATTGGGCGCAATGTTCATGCCTATGTGGATGATATCGTGGTTAAATCCAGGGAAAAGGAGACTCTAGTCGATGACCTTAGAGAAACCTTTGATAATCTCCGGGTTTACAAGATGATGCTTAACCCGGCCAAGTGTGTTTTTGGTGTTCCTGCAGGCAAGCTCTTGGGTTTCCTGGTTTCTAACAGAGGCATTGAAGCTAACCCGGAAAAAATCAAGGCAATCACCTCTCTGGCTAAGCCGGCGTGTCTAAACGACGTCCAGCGTCTAGCAGGCCGCATTGCTGCTTTGAGCCGGTTTATAAGCCGCTTGGGTGAAAAGGCCATGCCACTGTACCAGTTGATGAAGAAAACTGATGACTTTATCTGGAATGATGCTGCTAATGCTGCTTTTGAGGATTTGAAGAGGCAGCTGGCTGAGCCCCCAGTCCTTGCTGCTCCGGTTGACAAGGAGCCCTTATTACTGTATGTAGCTGCAAACACACGAGCCGTCAGTGTGGCTGTGGTGGTGGAGCGCAAGGAAGAGGGTAAGGAGTACCCGGTTCAACGACCGGTTTACTACATCAGTGAAGTGCTCATTGAGTCCAAACAGCGGTATCCACATTGGCAGAAGCTTGTTTATGGTGTGTTCATGGCAAGCCGGAAGCTTAAGCATTATTTCCAGGGTCACCCTATCACTGTGGTTAGTTCTTCTCCCCTTGGAGATATCATCCAAAACAGAGAGGCCACAGGGAGAGTGGCTAAGTGGGCTATAGAGCTCGGGCCTCATGGTCTGAAATACGTACCGTGCACTGCTGTTAAATCTCAAGCTGTCGGAGTAATTGGCCACGGGTAGCCTCACCGACTACCCCTGGCTCTTCAGAAAATTTATCAGGCCTTTGGGCCTTCAAGCACTCCCAGCATCTGGGCCGCCTTCCCCGGCCGGCAACCGCTAAAGCCGACTCCCGGAAGGCGACCCAGCCTCACCGACTCCAAGAAGCCAGCCAAGAGGGACGCCGACTCCTAGAAGCCGGCCAAGACCACAACCACTCCTACATAACGGCGACATGACGGGGTGTGGCCACAGTGCGGCCCACGACCCCCTAAGCCCGAGGCGGGCATGGCTACAGGAGGCCGTACGGGGGGAATGTCCCCCGTGCGGCCGGGCACTGTAGCCACGCCAGCTACGACGTCATCCACGACCCACTCCTGTACGGCCCAAGGACTGCGGGCCCCTTCAGCCAGAGAGAGGCGCAAAGGCGGCCCGGCTTTTTCTAGTCGGCCAAGAGCATAGCCGGCCTCCAGAAGCCGGCGACTCCCTTCCTCGAAGCAGGAGCCCCATTAAGGAGACAAGACGAGGTGAGGCTACAGTGATAGCTCCCGATGCGGATCACTGTAGCCACGCTTACCTCGACAAAGCCCTCATCATCAGAGGCGTGGCTACAGTAAGCAGCCGCCGACAAGACCCTAGGCAGTGGGGCCGGCCTGTCGACCGAGGAGCCGGCAGCCGGCGGGACCCACCAGCCGGCGGGACCCAGCGGCCGGCGGAGAAGCCGGCAGGCGAAGACACTGGCGGCTGGGGCCAGGTCCCAGTCGGATTACCATTGTACCCCCGGGGGGTAGGCCTATATAAACCCCCCGGAGCACCCATGCAAAGGGTTCGCATCTCTGCATGTTTGGCTTCCAAGCATAGCACACACACACACACACATAGATAGAGAGAAGCAAGAGCTAGCCTTGTTCTTCTTCTCCCTTGATCCCAACAACTCTAGGAGCGATTGTAGCTACTCTTTATCGATCTAGTGATCATGCGGAGACCCCGCAGAGCAGGACTAGGGGTGTTATCTCCTCGGAGAGCCCCGAACCTGGGTAAGATTCGCCAGCGTGCATGTCTTCGCCTCATCCCGTTTCCAGGCACCGGCGACGTTTTATTGGCTCCCACAATGATAAGCCATCCCTTGGCATATGTCGCACCAACCACCCGACATTTGGCGCCCACCGTGGGGCCAGGTGCACCGTTGTCCGGAGACCTGTTCTGGACGGGAACCCTTTTCCTTCCCCCCGAGCGCAGCCAGCCTGCTGCGCCCGATGGTGTTTGCCCCGACGCGCTGCAAAGCATCGACGACGCTTGCGCAGCGACCCGCCTCGCCGATCTGCTCGGCGAGACTCGCATCTCCGACGAGCCTGCATCCGACGCAGGCACCGATTACCCCGAGAGCCGCCTCGTCAGCCTCCTCGACCAACTTCACGTCTCCAGCGAGCCTGCTGCGGACATGGAGTCTGTCGGCTCCACCGACCCGATGCTCATCGACTCCGACACCGCGTCGCTCGACGCCTACCCCTCCGACGTGGTGGTCTTCGATGACCCACTCCCTCAAGCTGACAGCGGCAGCAGCGCTGTCACCGAAGTGCTGGTCATCAGCCACGTCTCCAACTCGGGTGGGAGCGCCCGCGACGCTCAGCAAGCGGCGATGCACGACCTCTCCATCCCCATTCCAGCCGACGCCGACGCCGAGACCTTGGAGGCACGCCGTCTTGCCCTCATCATGGAGAGCAAGAAGATAGCCTCGATGAGACGCCTCACCGAGGCCCACCAGCGCGAAGTTGACCGCGCCGCCTTCGGGACGCTGCCGCCTAGCGGCCCGTGCCGAGCCGGCTTCGTCCAGAAGCGCGGAGCAGCCGTTGCCAGCATGCTGGGCGCGGATCACCCCGTCTACGCCACCCCGCTCGAGAATCTGCGAGCCGCTCAGGCGGCTGCAGAGGAACTCAATGGGCTGGGAGCCGATGAGCTCCCCTACATGACAAGACGGATCCAGCAGCTGATTGACGCGGCTGCAGAACGGCACGAAGCCGGCGCCCGAGCTGATAGCCATCCCCCGCGCCGGGAGCACGCCGCGACGTCCCGCTCGCCGACTGCGAGTGGCACGCGCCAGAGGAAAGACAAGGAGCCGGCTGTCAGCCACAGCCGGACTCGCATCACTATCGAGCGCGACGCGGATGACCGCCCTCGGGCGGTCGAACACCAAGGAAACATGCCGCCTCCCCCGCCTCGAAGAGAAAGACGCCTCACTCCGCCGCCCATCACGCATCCGACACTTGGCGACCGACTCGGCCGCCGAGAAGGAGTCGGCGAGAGTGACGCCCGCCACAGGATCGACCGCCTCGCTCGGTCCTTGGCATTAGAAGAAGAAGACGATGTCGGCCCGCCATGCTCTGCCCCCCGCATCCGCGACGAGCCCTTCCCCAAAGGGTTCTCGCTCCCCAGAGACACACCCAAGTACAACGGCTCGGTGAAGCCGGAAGATTGGCTCATCGACTACTCCACAGCCATCAGCATCGCCAACGGCAATCGGCGCGTCGCCGTGAAGTACGTCCCCTTGATGCTGCAAGGGACGGCGCGCACGTGGCTCAACAGCCTCAAGCCGTACAGCATCAACAGCTGGCTGGACTTCACTGAGGTTTTCGTCCGCAACTTCACCAGCACCTACAAGCGGCCTCCCAAGCCTCGCCAGCTCTCCCTCTGCGTCCAAGGGCCCAACGAGTCGACCCGCGACTACCTCACGCGATGGGCCGGGCTCCGCAACTCCTGCGAGGGAGTGCACGAGGTCCAGGCCATCGAGTACTTCACCGCCGGGTGCCGAGAGGGCACCCTCCTCAAGCACCGAATCCTCTGCGACGAGCCGGCTACCCTCGATGAGTTGCTGATCACCACCGACAAGTACGCCACCGCCGACTCCTCCATGAAGACCGAGCTCCGAGTGGATGCCTCGGGGAAAGTAATTGCTCCGGCTCCCAAGACGCCGGCTGGCGACCCAAACCGGCGCCCCTACCAGAACGACCACAAGCGCAAGGGCCCCATGCCGACTTCCTCCAGTCGGCAGGTGGCCACAGTTGAAGACAAGCAGCCCGAGGAGCGGCCCGCTCCCAAGAAGAAGGGAGGCCGGCCTCCCTGGCAGCCGTCCTTCTCCTACGAGCAAGCACTCGATGCTCCCTGCAAGTTCCACAACGGCGCGAAGCCGTCCAACCATACAACACGTAAATGCCACTGGCTCACCCGCATCACCAAGGGCGAAGGGATGGTGCCGCCTCCGCCTCCCGGCCCGCCGCCTCCGGCTCCCCAGCAGCCGGCGGTCCGGCCTGCAGTCGGCGCCATCCAAGACGAGTTCCCCGAAGCGCACGACGCCTACGTCGTCTTCACAAGTCAAGTCGACGACAAGCGCAGCCGACGCCGGCAACACCAAGAAGTAAACGCAGTCACCTCTAGCACCGCCGAGTTCATGCACTGGTCGGAAAAGCCCATCAGCTGGAGCCAGGCCGACCACCCAGAGGTGATGCCCTCGCCTGGCTCCTATGCTATGGTCCTAGACGTCACCCTCGCGACGGAGAGGCGAGCTGCCAGATTTTCCCGCGCCCTGATAGACGGCGGAAGCAGTATCAACATACTGTACCGCGACACCATGGACAAGCTGAACATCAAAGCGAAGCAGCTCATGCCGAGCCGCAATGTCTTCCATGGTATCGTACCCGGCCTATCTTGCTCTCCAATCGGCAAGATCAAAATGGATGTTCTCTTCGGAGACAAAGATCACTTTCGCCGGGAAGCAATATGGTTCGAGGTGGTGGATCTGGAGAGCCCCTATCCTGCACTGCTTGGCCGACCTGCTTTGGCCAAGTTCATGGCTGTGCCCCACTATGCCTACCTGAAGATGAAGATGCCGAGCTCGAAGGGGATCATCACGGTAGCCGGCGACTACAAGAAATCCATCGAGTGTGCCATGGCCAGCAGCCGGCTGGCCGAGTCCCTCGTGGTGGCCGAAGAGAAGAAGATGTTGGAGCGGGTTGTGGCCATGGCCGGCAAGCAGCCGGCCTTGTCCCCCAACCCCAAGGACTGTGATGCGCAGGGCTCCTTCCAGCCTGCGAAAGAGACAAAGAAGATACCTCTAGACCCAGAGCACCCGGAGAGGTTCGCCATGATTGGGGCGAACTTGGACAGTAAAGAGGAAGGCGAGCTCGCCGACTTCCTCCGTGAGAATCGAGACATCTTTGCATGGTCCCCAAAGGACATGCCGGGTGTCCTGAAGGATTTCGCCGAGCACAAGTTACATGTCCGAGCTGATGCGAAGCCAGTCAGGCAACCCCTCCGCCGACTATCAGAAGAGAAGCGAAGAATCGTGGGAGAAGAGATAGCCCGGCTCCTTGCAGCCGGCTTCATCATGGAAGTGTTCTTTCCAGAATGGCTTGCCAATCCAGTTCTGGTTTTGAAGAAGAATAACAGGTGGCGCATGTGTATAGACTACACAAGTTTGAACAAGGCCTGCCCAAAGGATCCGTTTGCTTTGCCACGGATTGACCAAGTGATAGACTCCACAGCCGGATGCGAGCTGTTGTGTTTTTTGGATGCATACTCAGGGTATCATCAGATCAAGTTGGACCCGGCTGACCGCCTGAAGACTGCCTTCATCACACCCTTTGGAGCTTTCTGCTACCTGACAATGACATTCGGCTTGAGAAACGCCGGTGCCACTTTTCAGCGTTGCATGCAGAAATGTCTCTTGAAATAACTCGGCAGAAATGCCCACGTCTACGTAGACGACATTGTGGTGAAGACAGAGAAGCGTGGTACCCTGCTGGAAGACCTGAAGGAAACATTCGCCAACTTGCGCCGATTCCAGATCAAGCTCAACCCCGAGAAGTGCGTGTTCGGAGTGCCAGCCGGCCAGCTGCTAGGCTTCCTGGTCTCCGAACGCGGCATTGAGTGCAACCCTGTCAAGATCAAAGCCATCGAGAGGATGGAGATTCCCACCAAGCTGCGAGATGTGCAGAAGTTCACTGGCTGCTTAGCCTCCCTGAACCATTTTATCAGCCGACTAGGAGAGAAGGCCCTCCCCCTGTACCGACTCATGAAGAAGCCCACTCACTTTGAGTGGAATGATCAAGCCGACCAAGGCTTTCATGAGTTGAAGAAAATGTTGACCACTCCGCCTGTCCTGGCCGCGCCGACTGAGAAGGAGCCCATGCTCCTCTACATCGCTGCGACAAGCCGAGTCGTCAGCACTATTGTTGTGGTCCAGCGCCCGGAGGAAGGCCGAGCTCAGCTGGTCCAGAGGCCGGTCTACTATCTCAGCGAAGTACTATCTAGCTCGAAGCAAAATTACCCGCACTACCAGAAGATGTGCTACGGGGTGTACTTCGCTGCCAAGAAATTGAAGCCCTACTTCCAAGAGCACCCCATCACGGTCGTGTGCACTGCCCCGCTCGCCGAGATCATAGGCAGCCGGGATGCATCCGGCTGGGTGGCCAAATGGTCCATTGCCTTGGCGCCCTACACAATTTTCTATCAACCCCGCACCGCCATCAAGTCGCAAGCATTGGCCGACTTCCTCGTCGACTGGGCCGAGACCCAGTACTTACCGCCGGCTCCCGACTCCACCCATTGGCAGATGCACTTTGACGGGTCCAAGATGCGCACCGGCTTGGGAGCCGGCATCGTCCTCACCTCTCCCAAAGGCGACAAGCTCAAGTACACGCTGCAGATCCACTTCGCCGCCTCCAACAACGTGGCCGAGTACGAGGCGCTCGTACATGGGCTCCGGCTAGCCAAAGAACTCGGCATACGCCGGATCCTGTGCTACGGCGACTCAGACTTAGTGGTCCAGCAATCATCTGGCGACTGGGACGCCAAGGACGCAAACATGGCAAGCTACCGATTCCTCGTCCAGCAGATGAGCGGATACTTCGAAGGGTGCGAGTTCCTTCACGTGCTAAGGGCCGACAACGACCAAGCAGATGCCCTAGCATGGATCGGCTCCACCCGACAAGCCATACCGACGGGCGTCTCCCTCCAGCGCCTCCTCAAGCCGTCCATCAAGCCGTCTCCAGAGTCGGATTCCATCTTCGTACCGCCTGCGCCAGAAACAGCCGGATCCGGCTCAAGGAATCCCGCAGGCGGCGCGGGGACTTCGACGACTGCCCCGGGGACTGACGTAGTCGCACCCGGCCTAGGGACTTCAGAACCCGGCCAGGGGACTACAGCAGTCGGCCCAGGGACTGCAACGACACAAGAAGCGGAGGACGACTCCAATGCAACACCCAACCCACCCACCCGAGTCATGGTGGCCACATTAACAGCAGAAGAAGTCACAGCTCCCTCATGGGCCCAGCCCATCCTCAAGTTCCTAGTCAGCAGAGAGATGCCGACTGATGAGATCGCAGCAAGACTAGTGCAACGACGAGCCGCAGCATACACAATAATCAACAGGGAGCTCGTGAAGCGCAGCGTCACTGGAGTCTTCCAGCGTTGCGTTGAGCCAGAAAAAGGAGTGGCAATCCTCAAAGACATCCACCAAGGCGAATGCGGCCATCACGCCGCCTCAAGATCCCTCGTGGCCAAGGCTTTCCGCCATGGGTTCTTCTGGCCGACTGCCTTGAAGGATGCTAAAGAAATAGTGAAGAGCTGCAGAGGATGTCAAGTCTTCAGTTCCAAACAACACCTGCCGGCTTCTGCCCTCAAGACCATTCCCCTCACCTGGCCTTTTGCCGTCTGGGGACTGGACATGGTGGGCCCTTTCAAGACGGCCCACGGTGGCTTAACACATCTACTCGTTGCTGTGGACAAGTTCACAAAGTGGATCGAAGCAAAGCCGATTAAGAAGCTGAACGGGCCGACTGCCGTGACATTCATCACCGACATCACTACTCGGTACGGCGTGCCGCACAGCATCATCACCGACAACGGCACGAACTTCGCCAAAGGCGCACTGGCACGTTTCTGCGCGACACAGGGCATCCGACTGGACTTAGCGTCCGTTGCCCACCCGCAGTCAAACGGCCAGGTCGAGCGAGCAAATGGACTTATCCTCTCCGGCATCAAGCCCCGACTGGTTGTACCACTGGAGCGATCGGCCGGCTGCTGGCTCGAAGAGCTGCCGGCTGTCCTCTGGAGTCTGCGAACTACACCCAACAAGTCAACCGGCTTCACTCCATTCTTCCTTGTGTACGGTGCCGAGGCTGTCATCCCAACAGACATCGAGTTCGACTCACCTCGGATCACCATGTACACGGAGGAGGAAGCCAAAGAAGCAAGAGAAGACGGCGTCGACCTACTGGAAGAAGGCCGGCTGTTAGCCCTCAGCCGGTCCGCCATCTACCAGCAAGGCCTGCGCCGCTACTACAACCGCAAGGTCAAGCCAAGATCCTTCCAAGAGGGCGACCTTATGCTCCGGCTGATCCAGCGAACAGCCGGCCAGCACAAGCTCTCGGCCCCTTGGGAAGGCCCCTTCCTCGTCAGCAAGGCACTCGGCAATGACTCCTACTACTTGATCGACGCGCAAAAGCCAAGAGCACGCAAGAGAGACGACTCCGGCAAGGAGTCGGAGCGACCATGGAACGCAAACCTCCTAAGACGATTCGACAGCTGAAAAGCAGTATGTATCACGCTACCCCTTTTGTATTAAGTTACAAACCAACAGGCCCCCCGAACAGTACTCGGGGACTGCCTTTTATTTATCTATGAATGTATTATTACATTTTGAACTCTTATCCGGCACCGGGTCCGACTAGTCGGCCCGGGGACTGGCCGCCTTGAGCTATATTCTAAGTTGTTCCCGAAGTCAGCAAAGTAGTGTGCCGGCTCCCAAGTCCTCCCTTGTTGAAAGTCGCAGCTCAAAGAACTTACTGTCCGACTAGCAAGAGGAAAGACAGAAAAGACGCCCACACGAAAAATGGCTAAGGAACAACTAACCTATATAGCAAAGAGACGGCTTCGACATACGCCTGCCGGCTGTCACTGCAGCCGGCTGGCCGGCTTCCTAAAAAACTTAGCTTAAGTCCAGCAGAGCTAAAAGTACTTCCCCATCCCCAAACGGCCAGGCACTCCCCGGCTACAGATTGCAGAGCAACTGTTGACTAGGGAGGCGGCAACCAAGGGAGGGCGGCAAAGGAAAAAAGCAGAAAGACAAAAAGCGAAAGTACAAGGAAAAGCCGATTGCATAACTGATATACATAAAGCCGCCTAAAGGCTGGCAACAGACTTGAGTTTCAATACACCCAGTGGGTGGAATTGTGCAGACTTAACCAAACATTGTTCAAAAGCAACAAGACAGGAAAACAAAAGAACGAAGACTAAGGTGCGACTTGGAGGTCGAGCTGATTGGTGAAGGCAGCTCGCCGGCTGAAGGAGTAGCCGCCTAGTTGGTCCCGGCCTGACCACCTCCCGTGGCAGGAGACGCACTCGCACGCGACGTAGTGCTGGAGGCGCGGTCAGGCTGGCCGGCTTCTCCACCAGCCGGCTCGGCGTCTTCACCTTCCTCCTCCTCCTCCTCGCCCTCGTCGCTGGAGTCGATCTCCTCCGCCGAGTCCTCGCCATGCGCCGGGTCCAGCCCGAACCAATCTTCCGGCTGGGCGACTCCATTGTCGTCCACCTCGGGGGCGAAGACGTTGGTGTCGGTATACTCGGCGATCGCCGAAGCCCGCCGAATGATGGCCGGCCGCGCCGGCTCCAGCTCCGCGTCGGCTTGCTGCCGCCAGGTAGCCAGCTGGTCCAGATTCAGGCCTGGGTACCAGGCCTTGACGAACTCCAGTGCCCGCCCGGCTCCGGAGCGAGCCGCCGACGCCTTCCAAGCCTCGAAGCGGCCGACGGCCACCTCCAGCCAGTCGGCGGTCCGACTGGGAGTGCGCGGGATCACTTGGCCGGGCCAGAGGGCGGCCAAGACCTGCGACCCGGCACGCTGAAGCCGGTGGAGCAGCCTGTGAGCCGGCTGGATACGAGCCTGGATCACCAGGAGCTGCTCCTCCAGCGAGCGGCCGGCGGTCGGCGAGATCTCGAAGCCGGCTTGCCTCTTCGCCTGGCGACGAGCTTCGATGGCCTGGTTGGCAGCAGTGGAATAGCCGGGGAAGTACTCTGCGCGAAGAAGAAAAGAAAAGAAGAACCCCAAATCAGAAAAGCAAGTCGAAATGGCAGATGGCAAGAAAAGACAAAGGGGTAGATGACTTACCGTCAACCAGATCCTCAATCTGGCCATAGCCGGAGACCAGAGTCTTCCTGGCCTCGTCCCAGCCGGCCGCCTCCGTCTCGAACTCGGCCTGGAGGGTGGCTTCGCGATCCTGCGCAGCCTTCAGCGCAGCCTTGTGGCTTTCCTCCTGGTCGGCCAGCTTCTTGACCAGGCGGTCGCGCTCCTGCACCAAGGCGGCGAGCTCCGCGTCCTTGGAACGAAGAGCAGTCTGGGACTCCCCCAGCTGTGCCCTCAGACTGGCGTTGGCCGCTGCAGAGATAGAAGAACAAGAAGAACGATGAGAAATCATCAAGGAAGATCCGAGCCGACTGCTCAGCAGTCGGCCCAAATCTCGGGGACTACACCCAGTGGGTGCGCTGACGCGCCCCCACATGAGATAAAGATCAAGTCACATACCTCGGCTTTCAGTGAGATCGGCGGTCTTCTGCGTCAGCTCCCGAGCCTGGGAGTTGAAGGCGGCCGCTCGGAGGTTGTGATAGTCCTGCAAGATGGACAGAAGACCGACGTGAGAACAAAAGCAACGATGAGAAATCATCAAGGAAGATCCGAGCCGACTGCTCAGCAGTCGGCCCGAATCTCGGGGACTACACCCAGTGGGTGCGCTGTCGCGCCCCCACGAGAGAAATCAAGAAGAAGATGAGAATACTAACCCGGATGGCAGCCCGCGTGGCGAGGAATTCGTCGGTGAACTGCCTCAGCGCCGCGGCTTGGCCCTGAAGCCGGGTCCGGACGTCTTGTGCAGCGATGTTCACCGCTGCTGTCCCTCCGCCTGGCGTCCACCCTGAGGTAGCGCTGGCCGCCTCCGCGTCTCGGGCCGACGAGCTGGAGCCCACGACCGGCCGTGGCTCCGACGCCGCTTTCTGCGGCTCCGACGCGGCCTTCCCTGCACGCCGGCTTGGCGGAACCCGGACCGCCACCTCAGCTCCTGCGGCCGGCTCGCCTTCCGCCGACTGCACGGGCGCAGGCTCAGTCTAGCCGCCTTGGGCCGCCCCAGTCGGAGGAGTCGGCCCCGGCGCCTCCCTCAAGAAGATGACGTCGTCGCCGCTCCCTCCCAGATCCGGCTGGGAACCGCTGGCTCCCCCTAGCGAGGGATCCGCGCCCCCGGGCGCCATGGTGCGCAGGGGGGTGACCTTCAAGGCCTCCCCTGCCGCCGCTTCGGCCTCGGCCTCTGCCTGGGCCTTGGCTACGGCCTCGGCAAGCGCCTTCGCCGCCTCCTCTTCCCGAGCTGCCTGGGCGGCGGCTGCCCTCCGTGCCTTCGCCTCCCGCGCTTCCTGCTCCTCCCGCACCTCCCGCGCATTCCTTTCCGTCGCCTCCAGGAGGGAGGCACGGGGATCTACGCGGCGGGTGGTGCTCCCAGAGCCCCCTGGCGACTCGACAATGGAGCCGGCAGCCGCCCGCTCGAGTGACAGTGGAGCTCTGATCAATGAAAAGAAGACAAAGATTCAGAAAACCACCCAAGAAAAGAAAGAAGGAGAATACACAGAAAGAGAGAAAGCTTAGGCTGACACAGCCTGCGGCTGCTTCACCACTTTGCGGAAGCGAGCCGCCTTCGCGGCCGCCTCTTCCCGCCTGGTGGCCGCCGCCCCACCCCTGGGCTTCTTCGTCCGGCTACCGAACATGCCCTGGGTGGCGCGACGTTTCTGGCCTCTACCCCGAGCAGGCTGCGCGCCGGAGGAGCCCGCGCCGCGTCCGGACGCCGGCTGATGACGCGGGACGGCTTCGGCTTCGTCCTCGTCCGGCCAGTCCTCAAAGGTAGCGGAGAGCCCGGCGCCGCCTGCTTCACCGCCAGCCGGCTCGGTGGCGTCCTCCATATGGACTGCCCCCAGGTCGGGGTCCTCCTGGTCGTGCTCGGTCCGGTCGGGGACGAAACGGCGCTCCGCGTCCGCCCCGCTGGCCGGTCGAAGCGGAGGACTCTGTCAAAAAGAGCGAGCCGACGAAGTTAGAGTCGGCCCGAAGGAACTCGGCGACAAAGCTGAGAGAGAGAAAGAGAAAAAGAGAAAGGGAGCGTACTGTAGGCGGAGGATTAGCGCGGCTGTATGGCTCCTTGCCGAATTGCCAGTCGTCGGGAAGCTGGCAGTTGGCGAGGTAGTTCACCATGTCGGCCGCGTCGGCCTGCGGCATCTCCTTGGTGCACATCCGGCTCGGATTGAGCTGGCCGCTCATCTGACAGATCAGATGAGGACGGCTCTGGAGCGGGAGGACCCGGCGCGTGACGAACGCGGCCAGAAGGTCGGGCCCCGTCAGGCCCTCCGACTGGACCATCACCCGCAGGCGGGCGATGGCGGCGTTTCCTCCCGGCGACAGCGTTACCGCCCGGAAGGACCACTGGGGCAGCCTCCCCGCCGGTGGGCCGGCTACGTAAGCCGGCAGGTTGAGGTAGTCGCCTCGGGGAGCGATGTTCCGGATGTAGAAGTATGACTTCTGCCACTTCTTCACCGATTGGATCAGCGTGATGACGGGGAAGGGGTTGTCGGCGCCTGATCTCCGCGACGCGATGAAGGCGCCGGTCTGAGCCGGCACGCCCCTCACACGCGTGCCCAGCTTCGACTGGAAGAACTCCCCCCAGAGCTCGAGGGTGGGGAGGACGCCGAGATAGCCCTTGCACAGGGTGACGAAGGCCGACAGCAGCACCACCGCGTTGGGGGTGAGGTGATGCGGCTGGAGTTGATAGAAGTCCAGCCAGGAGCGGAAGAAAGCGCTCACTAGCAGACCGAAGCCACGCAGGAAGTGCGAGCGGAAGACCACCCGCTCGCCCTCCTGCGGCGCCGGCCTGACCTCCTTCTCCTGCGCGAGGCAGACCTCCACTTTGTCCTTGCTGGGCAGACGCCGGGTGTCGCGGAGGAAGTCGATGTGGTCGTTGTGGACAATGGAGCCATCCCAATCCCCGCCAAGCTGCTCAACGTGGGGAGGCATGGCGGAAGCTGGCACGGCGGCGGAGAAGCGTGCGGAGGAAGAGCGTGGCGGCGAGGCGCTGGCGCAAGAACGAGCAAGGCGAGAAGACGAAGGGAGTAGGAGGAGCGTGCGAGGGTCTGCCGCCCTCCACCTCCCCCTACTTATAGCCTCACGCGGCCGAAGAGGCCGGACGTGGGCGGAGACGTGGGATTAACCGCGCCCACTTCCCCCACGCCTCGCGTTTATTACGCATAAGTGCGAGCCGAAACTGCCGCACGGATCGTGCGGGCGGTTTCGGGATACAAAGGATCCGCGCCTGGGCCGGGGCAAGGACGTGGCGGGCCCCCTCCCTGCGGCGATGTCCCGTCACGCGCGTGGGCTGGCAGGCTTTCCGGCCACGTGGCACGCCAACGGCCCGAGGCCGGCCCGCGGCCCGGTGCACGAGCCAGCGGGTTCCCGCCCCCCGACTCCAGAAGAATTCGACTAAGGGCGGCGCGCCTGCACCAAGGCCGGCTCCTAGCTGCCGGCTTGTCACGATAGGAAGCTGATCGAGCTTCTCGAACCCCACTCCACCTCGAAGCCCAATCAGCTTCGGGGGCTACTGTCGGAGTAATTGGCCACGGGTAGCCTCACCGACTACCCCTGGCTCTTCAGAAAATTTATCAGGCCTTTGGGCCTTCAAGCACTCCCAGCATCTGGGCCGCCTTCCCCGGCCGGCAACCGCTAAAGCCGACTCCCGGAAGGCGACCCAGCCTCACCGACTCCAAGAAGCCGGCCAAGAGGGACGCCGACTCCTAGAAGCCGGCCAAGACCACAACCACTCCTACATAACGGCGACATGACGGGGTGTGGCCACAGTGCGGCCCACGACCCCCTAAGCCCGAGGCGGGCATGGCTACAGGAGGTCGTACGGGGGGAATGTCCCCCGTGCGGCCGGGCACTGTAGCCACGCCAGCTACGACGTCATCCACGACCCACTCCTGTACGGCCCAAGGACTGCGGGCCCCTTCAGCCAGAGAGAGGCGCGAAGGCGGCCCGGCTTTTTCTAGTCGGCCAAGAGCATAGCCGGCCTCCAGAAGCCGGCGACTCCCTTCCTCGAAGCAGGAGCCCCATTAAGGAGACAAGACGAGGTGAGGCTACAGTGATAGCTCCCGATGCGGATCACTGTAGCCACGCTTACCTCGACAAAGCCCTCATCATCAGAGGCGCGGCTACAGTAAGCAGCCGCCGACAAGACCCTAGGCAGTGGGGCCGGCCTGTCGACCGAGGAGCCGGCAGCCGGCGGGACCCACCAGCCGGCGGGACCCAGCGGCCGGCGGAGAAGCCGGCAGGCGAAGACACTGGCGGCTGGGGCCAGGTCCCAGTCGGATTACCATTGTACCCCCGGGGGGTAGGCCTATATAAACCCCCCGGAGCACCCATGCAAAGGGTTCGCACCTCTGCATGTTTGGCTTCCAAGCATAGCACACACACACACACATAGATAGAGGGAAGCAAGAGCTAGCCTTGTTCTTCTTCTCCCTTGATCCCAACAGCTCTAGGAGCGATTGTAGCTACTCTTTATCGATCTAGTGATCATGCGGAGACCCCGCAGAGCAGGACTAGGGGTGTTATCTCCTCGTAGAGCCCCGAACCTGGGTAAGATTCGCCGGCGTGCATGTCTTCGCCTCATCCCGTTTCCAGGCACCGGCGACGTTTTATTGGCTCCCACAATGATAAGCCATCCCTTGGCATATGTCGCACCAACCACCCAACACAAGCTTTGGTGGATTTCATCAACGATTGGACAGAGCTACAGGTGCCCGAAGAAAAGCCGGATAATACATATTGGACTATTCACTTCGATGGGTCTAGGCAATTGGAGGGCTTGGGGGCTCGAGTTGTGTTGACTTCCCCTAAAGGTGACAAGTTCCGTTATGTGCTACGGTTGATGTTTCCATGCACTAACAATGCGGCTGAGTACGAGGCTTTGCTCCATGGTGTTCGGGTGGCTAAGGAGATGAGCTTGAGCAGAGTAAGGTGTTTGGGCGACTCAGATCTAGTGGCTCAACAAGTATCAGGCAAGTGGGATTCCAAGGACCCTCTCATGGAGGCTTATCGCCGTGAAGTTGATGCCGTTGCTGGACACTTTCAGGGTTACCAAGTAGAGCACATCGATCGCAGGAAGAACGAGGCGGCTGATGCATTAAGCCGGCTGGGCTCTCAGCGAAAACCGGTGCCGCCTAATACTTTCTTGGACATCTTGCATAACCCTTCTGTTAAGTTACCTACAGAGGAAGACTTGGCTGTCCCTGACCCGGAAGCACAGTTGGTGGCGGCTCTCCACATCACCCCAGACTGGACAGTACCATACTTGGCTTACATGACCCGGGGAGATTTGCCTGAGGATGAATCTTTGGCCAGACAAATAACCCGGCGGTCTAAGTCAATGGTCATTATCAATGGCGAGCTGCATCGTCATAGTGTTACTGGAACTTTCCAGCGTTGTGTTTCCCCTGAGGAAGGCCAAGATATTTTGCGTGAGATTCACGAGGGGGATTGTGGCCATCATGCCGGCTCAAAATATCTTGTGGCCAAGGCTTTTCGTCATGGTTTTTATTGGCTAACGGCTCATGCTGATGCAGAGGATTTGGTCAGTAAATGTGACAGCTGTCAGAGGTTCTCGCGACGGGCTCATGTGCCGGCTCAAGAGTTGAGGATGATACCAATCACTTGGCCATTTGCGGTCTGGGGGCTTGATATGGTTGGGCCTTTTAAAAGGTCCCAGGATAAGAAGACCCACCTCTTGGTGGCAGTTGACAAATTCACAAAGTGGGTTGAAGCAGAGCCAGTTAGTAAGTGTGACGCAGCCACGGCGGTTCAGTTAATGAAAAGGGTGATATTTCGCTTTGGCTTTCCACACAGCATTATAACTGACAATGGTACCAATCTGTCTAAGGGCGCTATGGAGGAGTTTTGTCAACGAGAACATATTCGACTTGATGTTTCATCAGTGGCTCACCCTCAATCCAATGGTCAAGCTCAGAGAGCTAATCAGGAGATCTTGAAGGGCATTAAGCCCCGGCTTTTGGTCCCTTTGCAACGGACGCCGGGTTGTTGGGTGGAGGAGCTACCCTCCATGTTATGGAGGATCAATACTACTCCTAACAGGTCTACGGGTTACACGCCTTTCTTCATGGTTTATGGAGCGGAAGCAGTCCTCCCCAGTGACATCCGTCACGACTCGCCTCGAGTGGCGGCTTATGTTGAGGCGGATAATGAGCGGGCGCGCCAAGATGCTCTTGACTTGTTGGACGAACAGCGTGATGTGGCAGGAGCTCGCTCGGCGATTTACCAACAAGACCTGCGCCGTTATCACAGCCGCCGGGTTAAGTCCCGGGTCTTCCAGGAAGGTGATCTGGTGCTCCGGCTCATCCAAGACCAGACAGATGCACATAAGTTATCCCCGCCTTGGGAAGGGCCCTTTGTGGTCAGCAAGAACCTGCACAACGGGTCATACTACCTTATCGACGTTCAGGAGCACAAGGATTCACGTAAGTCGGAGGAAGAGACCCGTCGGCCGTGGAACATAGCTCAGCTTCGGCCTTATTACACTTGAGCCACCGGCTCTCATAATGTACATATTTCTATAGCCATGTATATATTATGATAAATAATAAAGCAGGACCTCTGTCCTTTTCTCCTTCAAAGGTAAACGTGTTATTTCCATTACAATATCACATGCTCACTTGGAGGAGGATCCGGCTTATGATCGTATTCGAATCTAGCCGTAAACAATATGATCATTTGGGGGCTTCCTGTTCAAACATAGGTCGTATTCGAACCAAAGAGAACATAGCTGTCGATACCCAATTGATTGGCAAATTGCCGAGCTCACCCGGGAGTTTTCTTTGATCATATTTGAATCATAGCTCAACCCCCTTTGGGAACCGACGTGGATCGTATTCGAATCAGCGTCGTTAAACAACTCTTAAGGTCATTTGGGGGCTTCCTGTTCAAACATGGGTCGTATTCGAACCAAAGAGAAGATAGCTGTCGGTACCCTCTTGATCGGCATCGCCAAATCCACTGGGGGCTATATGATCGCATTCAAATCTTAGCTTAACCCCTTTGGGACGGTTCTCTGGTCGTATTCGAACCGGAAGCCCCTAAGTTTTGATCTTCTGACTTACAACAAGTTCTTTTGGTCACGTCAGCAGTGTGCAAAGGCGGTTTTTACTTCGCCGGCTTAATTTTGATTCACAACATTGATAACACATAGTAAAGTATTCTTGATGAAGGTAAACCGGAGTTGAGATCTTCAACTCGTTATTCAGGTTACATAAACCGGAAGTATACTTGAAGGCTTGTAAGTATGCTATATGATTACGTCAAAGACATAATTGAGGGTCAGTCGTTGGTGGCTTTTGTTCATATTCCGGGTTATATATGTAAGGTCTACGATTCTCAGTGCGGTAAGCCGCCTAGAGACTTGTGACTTGTTTTTTATGCAGGATGGTTAAAGACGGCTATTTGACCTTAAGGAAAATAACTGATCGATTATAACCCGGAGGAATAAGAAGAAGCAGCTTCAACGAAGTTAAGCATTCACCACGTGCACGATGGCACGACAAAATTAAGTGTTTGTCCTATTCTATTACAAGACTCCCCGAGTCCAAAAGGTGAGGCATTGTTTTAAGGTGCAACCATGAGCCGCCTAAGAATCAAGGTGCTTGTGGAGTTAAAGCTTCCGGCTCATCCCTCTCCGCTCCTCCGGCTGACTCCATGACCTGGAAAGTTGATGATTTCCAGTCAATGCCGCTCAAGGCTTCAAATCGAGCCTCATCATCAATTAACCCGGCCGGGTCAACTTCTGGGGCGAAGGTGTGCTTACGCGTCGGAGGGATCAAGCTGATGGCTTCATGACGTGGAGTGGGGATCCTCTGATTTTCCGCGTCGTAGCCCGGCTGATACTTGGTAAGGTCGGTGTCATTCCCAATCAGGGTGGCCACCGGGCGCACGATCTTCACACAGGCAGCAAAGTCTTTTTGGTCGAAGGGGGTGCCGTCTTCCTTCAGACTAGGGTATCCAAGAGCGATGTCCGCCGGGTCTAGCTGCGGGAGGAAAGCCTTGGCTCGGCTCAAAGCAGCTATCGCTCCGGCTCTTGCAGAGGCCCGTCTTAGCTCTTGGAAGCGCTGAGGAAGAACGGCAAGCCGCCTGAGTACGTCCGCCAGGTGAGTCGGAACCTCGTTGGACAGGGCCACAACGGCTAACGCACGCTGTGACCCGGTGTAGAGTTGCTCCACCAAAGTGTACACGGCCTTCAGCTTCGTCAGAACATTCTGGTTAAGGTTGGAGCTTTTGGGACCTGTTTAAACAAAGTCAGGTAAGCCGGGGACAGTAGGGGGACTTATGAGACATAAAGAATGAAAACTTGGTAAAAGCTTACAGAACGGCTTACCGAAGATTGCGGAGACCATCTGTGACACATGGCGCTTTAAGCCAGAGAGTTCGGCGGTTCTCTCAGTTAGAGTAGCCTCTGCTTTTTCGGCCCGGCTCAGCAAGGCGGCTCTCTCTTCAGCCCAAGTCTTCTGCTCTATTTCAAATTTCTTCTTCAGCTTTTCTTGTGTAGCAACACTGAACTCAAATTTGGCGTTGGCCTTCCGGGTCTCAGTTTCCTGAGTCTTCAGCCGGTTCTTCAGCTCAGAGATTTCAGCTTCAAATTTTTTGAAGGCAGCCTGTACAAATTCCGGGTTACAGTTTGAGTACTTATTATGAAACATTAAAGTCCCAAGCGCTTTGCAAGCAAAGAGACTTGGCACTTGGGGGCTAATGTATGCTGAAAGATTCTGTTTCTAATTGATGGTTAATGAAGGTAAGCCGGAAGTTAAGTCTACAACATATTCTATCATAAGTAATAGACTTGGGGGCTAGTATGGTAAGGATGACTATGGAGTAAGCAAGAGAGTTGTACCTAAGATTTCTACTGTATCTGCTTCACCATGTCGATCTCCAAGTCTCGGCTGTTGTGCACTTGACCAATATAACTTGAAACAATGTCTCCAATGCTCAAATTCGCATAGTCAGTGATCTCCAGCCTGGCCCTGCGGCTCTAGCAGCTCTTCCTTGGCAGAGCATTTTGCCAGCGCAGTGGGCCTCCCCGGCTCGACAAATTCCGTCCGGGTGATTACAACGTCCGTGTCATCGGCCGGCTGAGCTGGGATGGAGATCTCCGGGTTAGTTGAAGTGTCTATGACTGGCTCGCCAGTTGGAGCGGTGGCTTCAGGAGCTGAGGCAGATGGCGGTTCTTGGGCTGAAGCTTCCGGTTCAGTCAGGACCGGGTCTTCGACCGGTTTATTCTTCTTCGCCCTCTTGCTGAGCTTTGCTTGAGCACTGAAAGGACAAAAGGTTAGTACAAAAGCATGAGTAAAGATAAGCACAACATAAGATGATCATCATTACCCGGGTGCGGTCTTGAAAGCCGGCAGGTTCGATTGCATAGAATCACCAGAGGAAGGTGAAGTGTCCTGATAATTTAAATCAGAAGAATTGAGCGGTTGACGAGTAACGCCCGCCAAAGGATGAAAAGGATATAAGTTGGAGATAACCTTGGTCCGGCGCTTCCTTGATGCTTCAGGTAAGCCGAAGGAGAGGTCTGCGTCCTTGTTGGTCCGGGTGTGCCGCCGGCTCTCATGAATCTGTCGCTTCAAAAGAAATTGAGGATCTTGATAAGCTAAAGGATGTGAAAATCTTACTTTCCGGGTTACTCTTCGGACTTTCAGCCTTGGCAAGGGCTCCGAGTCGGAGGAAAGTGTAGTTACCTCTTCAGTCACCGGGATACTCGCTCCGGTGTTCTCCTGCTGATAATCAGTATCGATAAGGCCGATAGGAATAAATAAGAAACAAAAGAAGAACCTAAAGATTCAAGGGTTACCTCTGACTCGGAGCTGTCACTTAGCTGAAGCAGCTCTGAGGCAGTAGGCCTGCTTCCCTTCTTGCGAGGAGCGGCTCTCCTGGCGGCTTTCTTAGCCTTCCTGGCTTTTTTAGCCGCCTCATGGTCATATTTGACCTTCCAGAACTTGTCATTAGCCTGAAAAATACAGCAAAGGTTTCTTAAAGTTCAGATCAAACTATTGAAAGGAAAATCAAGGTGTTCAGGTCAGTGGCTTACCGCCGGAGCCGGGTTAGCTTGGCAGAAGGGGTTTAAGCCGGTCCTCCCACAGTCGGCTAAGCTCTCATTCAGGAGAGACTTGGTCATGTCGTCCACGACGTCCTCAGGAAGATCGTTGGGGCTGTGCCTCAGAGGGTCATCCTTTCGGCCCGTGTAGTCACACATTAAGCCGGGTCGGCGGCTCAAGGGGATCACCCGCCAAGAGATCCAGACCCGGACCAGATCAATGTCGTTGAGGCCATTTCCCAAGAGAGCCTTGATCTTATTGATGGTGGGGATCAGAGGTTGACGCTCAACTTGAGATAGTTTGTCTGGCAGAGGGTGATTTGGCTCCAAACGCAGGGCACGAAAGCTGGGCAGAGGGCTCTCGTCAGCCGGAGAAGTGTCCTGGCAGTAGAACCACGTCTGGTTCCAGTCCTTTGGATGGCTTGGCGGTTCAGCATAAGGAAAAAGGCAATCTCTCCATCGTTGAATGGAGATTCCGCCAAGTTCCAAGCTAGGCCCGTTGGCGCACTCATTCTGGCGATTCAGATAGAACAACTCCCTAAAAAGCAGTAGATTGGGCTCTTCTCCAAGATAGACTTCGCAGAATACTTGGAAGTTGCAAATATTCAACACGGAATTGGGTCCTATGTCTTGCGGCCGCAGATCAAAGAAGTTCAGAACCTCTCTAAAGAATTTTGAGCCGGGCGGCGCGAAGCCCCAGCTCATGTGATCAGCAAATATCACCACCTCGCCATCTCTAGGTTGAGGTCTTTCCTCTGACGGGTCAGGAGCATGATAAGACATGATCTCCTTCTTGGGCAGGTAACCCGTCTTCACGAAATCGGCTAAAGTGTCATCAGTAACATTGGATCTCATCCAGTTGCACATGATGGGTGCCTTGGGAGCCTTAGGTGGCATTGTGACAAACGAAAGCCTATGACAAAAGGAGATGTCCGGTTCAATTATAAGCCGGAGGAAATTTACAGTTCAACACTCAAAATGGCGGCTTATGAAGAGGCCTAATGACATATGGCTAATAGCATTGGGTTATCTAAGCTGTTATGGGCGTTGTGAGTAATTCAAGTTGTCTATAGTTTGATCATAAATGAGCCGAATTTTTTTACAGCGCGTGGCCTCTTTTAAGCCGGAAACGTGAGCCGCCATAGCTAAACAGATGCAATTTTTGACTAAGTGTGGCGCAAACAAGTTTCACAGATCGCAGTAATTATTTTGGATCAAATGGTCGGCTAAAAAGAAAAATTTCTAGACCTAGAACTGACACAGAAGAAGTTCATGGATTCAGAACGAGATCTTATTGCAGACAAAGGGGATCTACTAGCATAAAAATGGATGCGCAACAACTACCGCAGGAGCTCCGTACTACTTTTGGATCAAACATGACTGTAGTGGAAGAACTACAAGGAACTCAAGAAGAGCAGCGAAGAACAGAAGAAGAACAGTGGAACCCTAAATGCGGATCTACGGTGGAGAGGTGCAGGGACTTACCGGTGCGGAGGAGTTGCGGAGGTCGCCGCCGTTTCTCTGGACAAGTCAGGGTGATGCAGCGGCCTGAGTTGGTGAAGACGAGGAGACCCGCGGCGGCGGCGGCGGAGCTCGAGCGGCAGCACAGTAGCGAGAGGAGGAAGAAGATGGAGGCAACGAGTGACGGAAGACTCATGGGCCGGGCTTATTTATAAGGTGCGGCCAGTAAGTGGGCGCGAGAAACGAGGAGGCCATGACGTGATTATCGTGCCACGAAAACGCCTCGATTTTCGGGATAGCCATTAAAGATAAGATCCGTTGGGATATGGTGGAATAAAAAATGAACTCAATGGAATATGACGTCATGGCGGGTTATCAGGAATCCAGAAGATGACGTCACGGCGGGTTATAACCTTCGCATAAGCCGGAAGATTTTTTTCTCTCAAAGGAATTGAAGATTGACATGAACCGGTTCAAATCAATCTGGGGCCTAATGTTGAGAATATAACCATTGGAATCACCCGCCCAGGGGGGGGGGCGGGTAACTCATAATGGTCCTCATGAGAAGCCCAGCATCAAACTTGAAGACGGCGGGTCAATCATGGGCTTAAGACCCGGAGGTGGCTCAAGGCCCGTAGTGTTAACCGCCGTTAGGGTGAAACTTGTAGTGTAAGGCAAGAATAGTTAAGAGTCCGAGCCGGACACTGTTATGTGCCGGTCGGGACTCTGAGAGCCGCTGGGCGTCAACCTCTCTATATAAAGGGATAACCCGGCGGCGGTTCAAGGACAAGAAAGACAAGATCGATAACCACGCAGGACGGTTTAGCTCCCGGTCATCGAAACCCAATCAATACAACCTCAACTGGACGTAGGCTTTTACCTTCACCGTAAGGGGCCGAACCAGTATAACCCTCGTGTTCCTTGTCCCGTTTAACCCCTTTAAGCTTCCTAGCTGCGATGGCTCCATGACTAAGTCCTTGCACGAGGACATCTGCCGTGACAATTCCACGACAACAGCCCTATATCTGTTGCGCCATTTGTAGTCAGACCTGAGTTTTGGCCTTTTAGCGACCCATTTAAGTGTTGGGCCAATTCCCGGCCTTGTGTGCCTTTCAGCCTGTTAACGGACCATAAATGATTTGGGCCATTTGTAGTCAGACCTGAGTTTTGGCCTTTTAACGGCCCATGCCCTTCATGGTCCAATACCAGCCTGGTTTCTCTTTCGGCCTGCTAAAGGCCCACAATATAGTTGGGCCATTTACAATACGACCTGACTTTCGGCCTCTTAGCGGCCCATGCTCTTCATGGTCCAGTACAAGCCCGCTGTCTCTTTCGGCTTGCTAAAGGCCCACAGTATAGTTGGGCCATATGTAGCCCAAACTTAGTAACGGCCTGTTAACGACCCGTGAAATCAATTGGGCCCACTTGTTGCCTGCTTTGATGTCGGCCTGTTAACGACCCGGGAGTTAAGAGGGCCGGCCATTAACTTTCGGCCTAGTAATGGCCCATTAACTTAATGGGCCCACTAAAGTTCATACATGTCTTTAGGCCAAATTAGATAATTTGAGCCCATTACGATGAGCAATTATGCACAGGACCAAAACCGATCAAGCAAAGGTACGGCATACAGGGAAAAACGTTGCACATCCAGCATATATTACAGGAAATTACATCCACTGGGCAATCAAAGATTGATGCCAGTGCAAATAAATGAATAGAACCTAACGATCTACAATGTCACAATCTGCAACCTCAGCACGGATGACACCCATAAGCATGTGGGCAAGTTCTTGCTGCTTTGCTACACTCTCTCTGAAAACATTGATCAGTTGTTGTGTTGCACGACTCTGCACCTCTGATTCCTCCACCATTTCCATGATTCCTTCAGCCATTAATTGGTTCGCAAACATACATTTTTTCCGTTGCATTTGAGACAAAGGATACTGAACAGATTCATATGGCGATTTTGGCAGGCTTGTATTATTAATAGTGGAGAGTGTCTCGACCACTTCATCATAACATAAATTAGGAGGGGAACCAAACAGATTAATCATGAGTTATTGGCATATTACCTGGCCTAGATTTATTGGAAAGAAACAATGGTGTTGGCAGGTTTTTAGAGTTTGTCTTCTTATCTTCAGCAGCCTGCACCAAATTAAGACACTAGCATTGCTATCATTGGCCAAGTCAGATAATAGGAAAGCAACATTGGCACAACGAACGTTTGGGCAACTAGCCAACACCAAATTAACACAATATGGCACAGCTATCATCAGCCAGGTAAGGTAATACGAAAGTAACATTCACACAATGAATGAATGAATGGGCAACCAGAACAGCACTACAATTCAGTCATGTTCATGATATGAGATAGTACACTCATGCAGCTCGGTATGCAAAACTACCAGGAAGTTTTCTTTACAAAAATCAACATTGGCGCCTTTAACATTTTGCTACAACTAATTTTAGATCAGATAAAGGTTGGATTCATGCCGATTAACAAAATACATGCTGATGTAAAAATATAGTGATATACAACAGGTACTTACATCAGCATTGGAGCATAGAGAATTCCCACAAGATATTTTCCTCGAATACAATCCCAATGAAGGAAGTCTTCTATCATTTAACCTTATTTTCTAAAAGAGAGATGGGTAAGAAACATGTAGAAAATATGATCAGAATGCTATAAAATATCATGATGCGAGGATACGCACACGCTTATTAGAATGGAGTTGACATTCTTTTGCTGGACTGGAGCGCACTAGTCCTTTGGCCACTGGAATCTGCTTATTATCAGTGGGAGTTGCGTTTCTCTGTGCTGGAGTAGTATCTATGAAAAATGGAGTTGGTTTATTATCTCCTGGCGTTTGGATCTTTTCCAAAGACCTGGTTTGTAACCCTTCAGATTCTAACATAGCCGTCTTCCCTTTGCATGCCTTATATAGAAGAAGTGCTTCAATTATAAAACATGCTACAGCAGAGATGGAATAGCTACTGAAGAATAGGAAGGCATGACATATTGACATGTATTCCCTCCATCCGGAAATAAATGGATGGGTCTAGGCGTATTTCAGTTCTAGATACATCCAGTTTTATCCATTTCTGTGACTTGTAATCCGGACAGAGGGAGTATGATGTAAGAGTTAGGGATACGACAGGACAACACAGTAAAAAAACACTGAAAACCCACTGCAGAACCAAAGTAATCAAACCCAGTGATATAAGATAGTACACTCATGCAGCTCAGGATGCAAAACTACCAGGCAGTTTTCCTTACAAAAATCAACATTGTGGCCTTTAATCATACATTTTGCTACAACTAAATTTAGATCAGATAAAGGTTGGATTCATGCCGATTAACAAAATACATGCTGATGTAAAAATATAGTGATATACAACAGGTACTTACATCTGCATTGGAGCACAGAGAATTCCTGCAAGAATCTTTCCTCACAGACGATACCAGTGCAAAAATTCTTCTATCTGTTAAGCTTATTTTCTAAAAGAGAGATGGGTAAGAAACATGTAGAAAATATGACCAGCATGCTATAAAATTTCATGATGCAAGGATACGCACACGCTTCTTAGAATGGAGTTGACATATTTTTGCTGGACTGGAGCGGACTAGTTCTTTGGCCACTGGAATCTGCTTATTATCAGTAGGAGTTGGGTTTCTCTGTGCTGGAGCAGTATCTATAAAAACTGGAGTTGGTTTATTATCTCCTGGCGTTTGGATCTTTTGCAAAGACATGGTTTGTAACCCTTCAGATTCTAACATAGTCGTCTTCCGCTTGCATGCCTTGTATAGAAGAATGCTGCTTCAATTATAAAACATGCTACAGCAGAGAGATGGAATAGGTACTGAAGAATAGAAAGGCATGACATATTGACATGTATTCCCTCCATCCGGAAAAAATGGATGGGTCTAGGCGTATTTCAGCTCTAGATACATCCTTTTTTAGCCATTTCGGCAACATGTAATCCGGACGGAGGGACTATGGTGTAAGAGCTAGGGATACGACAGGGCAACACAGTAAAAAAACACTAGTTGAATGTAAAACTGTATGCTAGCGGAATACTGATAGAAAAAACTAAGGCAACATACACGTGTATGATTGGGAAACTAAGATGGCATTGCGACAGAGCACTAGAACAGCACTTTAATGTAAAAAAAACTTGGTATGGTAGACAGATGAAGTACATACTGATGAATAACAATGCATAAGATATTCAGAAGCATGATGTCCAAATTAAGCAGATGGCATTGCGATAGAGTAGAATGACATTACTTGAATTTGAAAACATGTTATCATGAATGGAATAGGTACTGAAAAACAGGAAGGATAACATATTTACATGCATGATCAGCATGCTAAGCACATGGCATTGCAACAGAGTAGATACACTCGAGGACATTATATGCATGTTGTACCCATATCACGGGCCAAGTTAGAGCAAGGACCTTGTGGGGTGAAGAGGATTCAACATCTTTCTGCAAGTCTTCTGAAGAACTGCCTTTACATGTTCCATCATATTGGGTATCATTGACATCAAGTTTATTGGCCTTTACATTGCTCCGTGAGGTTCTTGTGTATATACCAATGTGTGCAATTATACCTGACATGCATGGAAGACAACTAGTAGTTATATTTATGTAATGAGTGCCTGTAGGAGACGACATAAATAGTAGGACTGGGGTTAACTAGCAGCAACAGGTCTCAAAAACTAAAGGGAGAACACAGATGAAAGTTACAAAATATGTATCGTTTGTACTCGAGATTAACTAGATGGCACACAAAAGTATTAAAGAACAACATAGGTAATACTAGAAGTGGTATAATACTATAATCACTCGCCTGTGGGATAGCATTGGCTGATGGATGATAACTATGGAACAACCTTACCTAAAGAACAAGTATCATAGTTGAACTATGGAACAGCGTTAACTCCTGAACAAGACCCGTAAGAGATCAGCATGAATATATAGTGAAATGTGATAATCTATTTTCCATGCTTAGATGAATAACAAAGCCATAAATGTTGCACACAAGTAAGATGAGGGTACAACCTATCTGGCCGCCATCCATAGGAGTGAGCATCATGTGCTGACTTGTCGATGGCCCTGCAGTTGTTGTGGTTGTCCATGTCGGGCACGCGCATTCGATGCAGGGAACTGTTGAGCGGGGACTATAGCTCCCTTCTGGTGTATGCTTCCCTTGTTGGAGCAGCTGCGGTGAGTCAGAAGACGGTGTGGCTGAAGATGCAGATAACGCATAATGTTAAGAATGACACATCTCTTTGATCTGAAGAAATACACTAAGAGATCAATAGCAAGGTACGAGAGTGGTCACACATCTGTTGACTGAAGGCTAAATTGGGGTCACATGATTTTATTTTATTTTGGTACTATTCGATCTACGCCGGATGGCTTGATGGCCGTTTTGTGCCTCCCGGCTGACACTGTTAGGAATCTTCCCCGAAGAGCCAGCGACCAACGGCAGAGCATCTTGCCTCCGCCGTCCGTGGCCCCGGCCAAAACCCCGCTCCCCGCCCCACCGCACTGCCGTGGTTGCACCGCCCCCGGGCCAATCCACAAAGACTCCCCATCATCCAGATCCGGCGGCGGCAGTACCTTCAACCCACGCAACTCTAAGATAGCCATCTAAGCGCTCCTCCCGCGGCGAACTTGCGGCCCCGCACCCTTACGTTAGACACCAGCCAACCGGCAGCCTAGGAGCTCTGCCACCTCGAGGGGTGCTGCTTCCCATTGGGAATCGATTGGCCTAGAATAAAAATTCAGACAACTAACGCTTAAATAAAGTGATTTGAGATGAGTGTGCGACCTATCTGGCGGCATGGTGAAGTAGGCAGGTCCAGCTGCCAAGTCGGTGAGGCCGGCGCGGTTTCGATGGCCACCGGCGGTAGGGAAACAGTAATGTCGCGACGGTTAACGGCTACGGGGAAGCAGCGTCGGGACTCTGGACGGATCCAAAGTTGGAGCCACTCCGGCGCCGTGAACAACGGCGGGGGTGAGTCGGCTCCGGTACGGTTCACGCGGCCGTCGTCGAGGCAGCTCCAGCAGCACGGAGTAAGAGGCACACGGCCCAGTGCACGACGGCAAATGGACAGCATCTCCGGCATTAGGGAGGACAGCGGCTGTGAAATTGGTGCGGTGGGGGCGCCATGGAGGAGGGGATGAGGTTTCGCAGCTCGGGAGAAGGGAGTTTCCGGGGAGAAGGTGATTTGGCGTCCACGAGGTATGAAAAGGGGGGGAGTTGGGAGGGGAGTGGAACCATGTTTTACGGACGCATTTGTCTGAAATGTGAGGGGGAGTTACAGTTCTACCCCTGCCTTTAGGCTTCTCGGCTTGGGTCTGTGTACTGAGGGTCGGGGATAGTAGAGTAACTTTGCTTCTCCCCAAATAGTGGGCGGCAGCGATTTCGGGCGAGGAGGGCGTGTTTTGAAATATAGTGGGCGCGAGCGATTTCGGGCGAGGAGAGCGTGTTTTGAAATAGTGGGGGAGAGCTATTTCGGGCGAGGAGAGCGTGTTTTGCCGACCATGGTTTATGAATTATTCGGCACATGTCATTTCGGCTGAGGAGAAGGCGCGCTTGGATGAAGTTATGAACCTACCCTCGATGTACAACCGGCCAATTAATGCGTGTCCCACATAGGACGGTAATTTCGCGTCTCCCATTTATTTGCTCGGGCGAATTCCACCGAGCAGAGGATGTTTAACGGTTCGTTCAAAATTTGGGAGAACGAGCATCCACGTCTACCTTACCAAGTCGATTCGAATCAAATTTTGAAATATTAGCTTGCCACTTCTTTTTTAGATGGAGAGATGATGCTCGGGAGTAATGTGTTTTTACATGCTCGTTGCTAGCGATTTACTATATGACAAATTGTTGACCCACTCAAAAACGGGAATCAAATCCAAAATGAAATATCTCGATTCAATGAAATAGCTCATTCACCAGGTCAAAATAGTGAACTAAATCCAAAATTGAACACCTCAATCGAATAGCATGTTGTACAGTATTATAGTACTCCATGAACATGTTGAAAGTCAAATTAATGAACTTGTTTGATATACGCACATATCCGTTCATGTGTGGATTGCAGACAACATGTTCTCCAATTTAAATATTTGAATGCAAGTTTATATCGAAACATGGTTTATATTAGTCTTTGATGCATAAACGCGACCTCCCCCTCTCCCGGACTACTGCTCTCTCTCTCTCTCTCTCTCTCTCTCTCTCTCTCGCCGACAATCTTCAATCCTGTCGCACGCATCCAACACACAAACCTTGTTGGTCCCTCTCGCTTTCTCTCCATATCTCTCTCTTTGTGTGTGTGGGGGGGTCTTTCTAGTTCGCATGCATATATACTCCATCTATAGGTCTCTCTCGCACACTATGTATGATTCTCTTGTCCAAGCTAGATATCTTGGGTGCACTCATCGTACGCACACAAATTCCTTGGCTCGTTGCCCGTAACTCTCTCATGCACAACTCTGTCGTCTCAGAGCTCTTCCTCCTCTCTCTCAAACTCTCCATCTACCTGGGTCACACATACACATGCATATCTCACTCGCACTCGATAGGCCCATCTAAAACTCTATATCTCTCCCTCGTTCTCTCTCCATCTCACACGCACACACACACTATCTCATGCCTAGCTAGCCAAGTATGACGGTCTCTCACTCCATTGTAGGCACACGCAGTCCCCCCTATATGTATATGACTAGCTAATCTTAATCTCCATCACAAACATGTGCATGGTCTATCTCGATTTCTCATGGGGCATCTTTCTATCGCGCACGCACCTCCCTCGATCTCCCACCCATATAGTCCCCTCACGATCTCGAGGGGGTCTCTCTATCACAAACAAACCCTCTCGCCCTCCCCATGCGTCCATGTTCTCCATGTGTCCCTCTCGACCTTTGTTCCTTATTGGCCAGACCTCTATTGGACATGTGCTATAGGGGTTTCTCTCTCCGTTGCAAACAATCACACACTAGCTATCTTCGTGTATCTCCTCGCCTCGCTTTTCTATCTCGGAGATGCATGCGTGATATGTTCGCCTAAGAAACAAAAAAACACACACTCTCTCTAATTTATCGTTTGTTGTCACTTTCTCTTTCACACAAATACTCTTTTTGCACACTTACTCTTTCTCCATCACACGCACTTGATCTCTCTCGACTTAGGCACTCTCCTAGGTCCATAGCATATTGATTTATTGAAAAGTCAAACATCACAAAGTTTGACCATGTACGTGAAGAAAAACAATTACATCTAGAACGGCAAACATATACCATTAGATTCACCATGAGATGTAGTTTCGTATGATGTATCTTTGGTATTGAAGATATAAATAACATTTGTGTAAACCTGATCAAAGTTCCCAAAGTTTGACTTCTAAAAAAATTACATGCACTGCATTATCGAGCGGATGGAATATCTCTTTCCCCCTCTCAGCTATCTGACGCACCACTCAGCCTTATCGGGGCTCCTCAATCTCTCTCAAACTTTATATCTCCCTGGTTCACACATACACATGTCTCGCTCGCGCTATACATATAGACCCATCCGACACTCTCCGCCCTTGTTCTCTCTCTATGTGACACGCACCCCCCTAATAAGTACCATAATCCCTCACT